>NC_133598.1:7934643-8195060 GCF_964106895.1 Numenius arquata | reverse complement strand
CCTAACCCTAACCCTAACCCTAACCCTAACCCTAACCCTAACCCTAACCCTAACCCTAACCCTAACCTAACCCTAACCCTAACCCTAACCCTAACCTAACCCTAACCCTAACCCTAACCCTAACCCTAACCCTAACCCTAACCCTAACCCTAACCCTAACCCTAACCCTAACCCTAACCCTAACCCTAACCCTAACCCTAACCCTAACCCTAACCCTAACCCTAACCCTAACCCTAACCCTAACCTAACCCTAACCCTAACCCTAACCCTAACCCTAACCCTAACCCTAACCCTAACCCTAACCCTAACCCTTAACCCTTAACCCTAACCCTAACCCTAACCCTAACCCTAACCCTAACCCTAACCCTAACCCTAACCCTAACCCTAACCCTAACCCTAACCCTAACCCTAACCCTAACCCTAACCCTAACCCTAACCCTAACCCTAACCCTAACCCTAACCCTAACCCTAACCCTAACCCTAACCCTAACCCTAACCCTAACCCTAACCCTAACCCTAACCCTAACCCTAACCCTAACCCTAACCCTAACCCTAACCCTAACCCTAACCCTAACCCTAACCCTGACCCTAACCCTAACCCTGACCCTGACCCTGACCCCTGACCCCGACCCCTAACCCTGACCCTAACCCTAACCCCTGACCCTAACCCTGACCCCTGACCCTGACCCTAACCCTGACCCTGACCCTAACCCCTAACCCTAACCCTGACCCTAACCCCTAACCCTAACCCTAACCCTAACCCTAACCCCTAACCCTGACCCTAACCCTAACCCCTAACCCTGACCCTAACCCTAACCCTAACCCTAACCCCTAACCCTGACCCTAACCCTAACCCCTAACCCTGACCCTAACCCTAACCCTGACCCTAACCCTAACCCCTGACCCTAACCCTAACCCCTGACCCTGACCCTGACCCTGACCCTGACCCTAAACCCTAACCCTGACCCTGACCCTGACCCTAACCCTAACCCTGACCCTAACCCCGACCCTAACCCTAACCCCGACACCCTAACCCCGACACCCTAACCCCGACACCCTAACCCCGACCCGACACCCCGACCCGACACCCTACCCCTAACCCTAACCCCTAACCCTAACCCCTAACCGTAACCCCGACACCCTAACCCCGACCCGACACCCTAACCCGACACCCTAACCCCTAACCCGACACCCTAACCTGACACCCTAACCTGACACCCTAACCCGACACCCTGACCTGACACCCTAACCCTAACCCGACACCCTAACCTGAAACCCTAACCCCTAACCCCAACCCCTAACCCGACACCCTAACCCGACACCGTAACCCTAACTGTAACCTGATACCCTAACCCGACACCCTACGTTTAAACCCTAACCTGACACCCTAAGCCTAACCCTTACCGTAACCTGACACCCTGACCGTAACTGACACCCTAACCTGACACCCTAACCCGACCCTGTAACCCTAACCTGACACCCTAACCTGACACCCTAAGCTGATACTGTAAGTGTAAGCCTCACTTCTAAGTGTAACGCATAACCTTGACCTTTAACTCTTAGTTGTGACTGAAACCCTAACTTGGCATTGTAAGCCTAATCCTAACTGTAAACTGTAAACCTAAGCTGATATTGTAACCTGAAACCCTATTGTTAATTCTTACACTAAGACTAATCTGACATAGTAACTGTAAGCTGAGTCTCTGACTATAATGTGATATGGTAAACTGATGCTGTAAGTCTAATTTTAAGCTGAGTGCATGACTGGACAGTGTATCTGTAACCTGACACTGTAACTTGAGAGCCTAAGCTGATAACATAAACTTGCAGTCTAACCTTAATCTGACATTGTAAGTGTAATGTATTTTGTAACCTATAGTGTAATTTGACACTGTAAGTGTTTCCCTATAGTGTAGCTGTGTTGTGATACTTTGAGCTTCTAATGACAGTGTAGCCTGATCCCCTGGGTTGACTCTGTTACTGGATAGTAGAACATTAACTTGGACGTTTAATTGTCAACTTTGAATGTTTCCCTATAATTCCTTTTGTTAATTGTAAGCATTGAGGTGGATTTGTAATTGTATTGGTGTGGTTGAGTTGTTATTGGGTTTCTATGTGGTTGTGTATTATGTGTGGTGGAAAAGAAAAAATTTGCATATAATTTGCATAATTTAATTAATTTGCATATTTGTTTAGAGTTGTGTTATTTTTAGGGTTGTAGTGTGATGTGTGTGTTTGTTTGTAATGGCCTTATTTGTATTTTGTACCATTAGAAAAAGAAATAAAAATAATAACTTTTGTGCAGCAGTAGGGGATGGGTTGCTGGCTGGGCAGCACTAATTTCATGGTTTTTTGTTGTTGTTCTTTTAAATAATTAATGCTGCCCATCCAGCAAGACATGTTCAAAGCAGCTAATTGCAACCATTGAGTCAGCCACAAACACACACACACAAGCAGAGGGAGAGACAAAGAGAGCGCAAGGGACAGACAGAGGGAGAGACAAAGAGACCGCAAGGGACACACACACACAGAGACTGACACACGGACAGACAGAGGCAAAGAGAGAGAGAGACCGACAGACAGAGAGACAGACAGAGGCAAAGAGAGAGAGAGAGAGACCGACAGACAGAGAGACAGACAGAGGCAAAGAGAGAGAGAGAGAGAGACCGACAGACAGAGAGACAGACAGAGGCAAAGAGAGAGAGAGAGAGACAGACAGAGGCAAAGAGAGAGAGAGAGAGACAGACAGAGGCAAAGAGAGAGAGAGAGAGACAGACAGAGGCAAAGAGAGAGAGAGAGAGACAGACAGAGGCAAAGAGAGAGAGAGAGAGACAGACAGAGGCAAAGAGAGAGAGAGAGAGACAGACAGAGGCAAAGAGAGAGAGAGAGAGACAGACAGAGGCAAAGAGAGAGAGAGAGAGACAGACAGAGGCAAAGAGAGAGAGAGAGAGACAGACAGAGGCAAAGAGAGAGAGAGAGACAGACAGAGGCAAAGAGAGAGAGAGAGAGACAGACAGAGGCAAAGAGAGAGAGAGAGAGACAGACAGAGGCAAAGAGAGAGAGAGAGAGACAGACAGAGGCAAAGAGAGAGAGAGAGAGACAGACAGAGGCAAAGAGAGAGAGAGAGAGACAGACAGAGGCAAAGAGAGAGAGAGAGAGACCGACAGAGGCAAAGAGAGAGAGAGAGACCGACAGAGGCAAAGAGAGAGAGAGAGACCGACAGAGACACAGAGAGAGAGAGAGACCGACAGAGACACAGAGAGAGAGAGAGAGACCGACAGAGACACAGAGAGAGAGAGAGAGACCGACAGAGACACAGAGAGAGAGAGAGAGAGAGACCGACAGAGACACAGAGAGAGAGAGAGAGAGAGACCGACAGAGACACAGAGAGAGAGAGAGAGAGACCGACAGAGACACAGAGAGAGAGAGAGAGAGAGACCGACAGAGACACAGAGAGAGAGAGAGAGAGAGACCGACAGAGACACAGAGAGAGAGAGAGAGAGACCGACAGAGACACAGAGAGAGAGAGAGAGAGAGACCGACAGAGACACAGAGAGAGAGAGAGAGAGACCGACAGAGACACAGAGAGAGAGAGAGAGAGAGACCGACAGAGACACAGAGAGAGAGAGAGAGAGAGACCGACAGAGACACAGAGAGAGAGAGAGAGACCGACAGAGACACAGAGAGAGAGAGAGAGAGAGACCGACAGAGACACAGAGAGAGAGAGAGAGAGAGACCGACAGAGACACAGAGAGAGAGAGAGAGAGAGAGACCGACAGAGACACAGAGAGAGAGAGAGAGAGAGACCGACAGAGAGAGACAAAGAGAGAGAGAGACAGATAGACAAAGAGAGAGACCACGACAGACCGACAGAGAGACAGAGACAAAGAGAGAGAGAGCGTGACAGACACACAGAGACACACACAGAGAGACAGAAAGAGAGAGCACGCAAGAGAGCGAGCCAGAGACAATCCCACAAAGACAAAAACAAAGCCTCACACATTCACAGAAGACAGTCTAACACAAACACACACACACAAAGTCCAATGCAAATGCACTGTCACCATCACATCCACTCACATTCAAAGCCTAACACGGGCACACGCGCAGTCACAGCCAGACCCATGTGATAAAAAAACACAGGACACCAACAAGAACACAGCAGCCTTTATTGAAAGGTTATTCCCTCATTACACAGGCAACACCATAAAACTCTACCGAGCAGAATTGCACCACCCCCAGGCCCTCTCCTGGTGGTCCCAGACTGTTGCGCGCTGCCAGAACATGTTGCCTTCGATCCTCCATATGCAAATGTTTTCCTCCAGATACTCATCAAACCTCGGTCACATCCCTAAACCGTGTCCTTCAATTGCTGCACATTTCCATTTTCCTCTTCCTGACAGAGTCTCCAAAATGCACACCCTGTGAGAGCTGCTCCTCTTCATGGGGCCTTGACCTCCGTGCCTGGGGCAAAAAAAAAAAAAAAATATTCAATTATTCTCTTGATTTTCTGTTCTCCAAACCCCATCAGAACAATTTACTACCATTGCAAAACACACACCAAACACCTTGACAACCGGCTCCCCCTCAACACTGACTATCCCATCCAATCTTCCCTGGACCATCCCCTAACATAGCACCTGCAAACAACTGGATGCCATCACATTACACACAAGAACTCCTCAGAATATCCACTCCCAGGACCTCCAAAATCACCCTGCCTGGCAAAAACCCCGGCCCGGGCAGCCCCTCTGCCCAAACTTTGGCGATGAACCTCGCCTCGCAGACTGGCCGGGACCGGGGGAAAAAAAACCCAGCCGGGGGAAACAAAAAAAAATCCCCCGGCTGGGGTTTTTTTATTCTACATTGGTTGCGGTTTTAAAATGCCCTATTTGCCTGGAAAGCAAAGCACAGTTACCTCCACCTACAACCCACGTGCCCGCAGCCCAACCACACAAGTTCACACACCCACACCGCCCAAGCCACAAACCACCCCTCATCCTCCCCTACGCCATCCTCCAAACGACCTGCCCCGAGGGGACGTCGCCCCGTCTCTGCAACACTCCTCGGGAACGCCATTCCCGAGGGCCTCCAAAATCACCCTGCCTGGCAAAAACCCCGGCCCGGGCAGCCCCTCTGCCCAAACTTTGGCGATGAACCTCGCCTCGCAGACTGGCCGGGACCGGGGGAAAAAAAACCCAGCCGGGGGAAACAAAAAAAAAATCCCCCGGCTGGGGTTTTTTTATTCTACATTGGTTGCGGTTTTAAAATGCCCTATTTGCCTGGAAAGCAAAGCACAGTTACCTCCACCTACAACCCACGTGCCCGCAGCCCAACCACACAAGTTCACACACCCACACCGCCCAAGCCACAAACCACCCCTCATCCTCCCCTACGCCATCCTCCAAACGACCTGCCCCGAGGGGACGTCGCCCCGTCTCTGCAACACTCCTCGGGAACGCCATTCCCGAGGGCCTCCAAAATCACCCTGCCTGGCAAAAACCCCGGCCCGGGCAGCCCCTCTGCCCAAACTTTGGCGATGAACCTCGCCTCGCAGACTGGCCGGGACCGGGGGAAAAAAAACCCAGCCGGGGGAAACAAAAAAAAAAATCCCCCGGCTGGGGTTTTTTTATTCTACATTGGTTGCGGTTTTAAAATGCCCTATTTGCCTGGAAAGCAAAGCACGGTTACCTCCACCTACAACCCACGTGCCCGCAGCCCAACCACACAAGTTCACACACCCACACCGCCCAAGCCACAAACCACCCCTCATCCTCCCCTACGCCATCCTCCAAACGACCTGCCCCGAGGGGACGTTGCCCCGTCTCTGCAACACTCCTCGGGAACACCGTTCCTGAAGGCCTCCAAAATCACCCTGCCTGGCAAAAACCCCGGCCCGGGAGGCCCCTCTGCCCAAACTTTGGCGATGAACCTCGCCTCGCAGACTGGCCGGGACCGGGGGAAAAAAAACCCAGCCGGGGGAAACAAAAAAAAAATCCCCCGGCTGGGGTTTTTTTATTCTACATTGGTTGCGGTTTTAAAATGCCCTATTTGCCTGGAAAGCAAAGCACGGTTACCTCCGCCTACAACCCACGTGCCCGCAGCCCAACCCCACCAACATTTCTCAGGCTCACACACCTTCACAACACATGCTCTGCTACCACATGTACCCTGCCCTCACCCACACCATCCTCCCACCCTCCTGCCACGAGAGTGGCGTCGCCTCGTGTCTGCGGTGCTCCTTAGGAGCCTCCAAAATCTCCCTGCCTAACCAAACCTCCAGCCCAAGGCCGATCTCCGCCCAAACACTGGCGATGAGCGTCACCTCCCAAAGCAGCTGGGACTGGGGGAAAAACCACCCTGCTGAGGGACAACGCTTGGTATCTGTTGCCCACCGATGCCTGCCCAGATACTTAGCTTTCACGGTGCCTTGAGTCACGGTCCACCCTCCACAGCGCCCACATCACGTAAAGGCGAGGTTCTCACAGTCACCTCGTGCCGCTCGCTCACCTGAAAAAACAAAACACAAAGCCATTTACTGCACAGTTCATCTGTGAGAGAGCAACCCTCTGTGGCTCCGCTACCTTTCCCAGAGTAACACATCCCCCTCAGATTCCTCCCTGGCACTTGGAGTGTTGTAATGACCGATCTGCCCAAAAAAACCTGACCGCTGCGAGACCCGTTGTGCTGCTCCTCTATAACTCTGTTTCTACAAACTTGCTGCAAGGTGCCTGCCAAAACACAATGAAAACCCCAGTAGCCTTACTCCGTTACCTCACAAACCAGCCCTGACCCGCTTGACTCCATCTCACGTGCACAGAGACCTCAAAGTCACTTTAACTCTCTACACTAGCTCTGCACTGCCATACAACACAGATACACAGAGCTGTGCAATGCACGCATATACGCCGCATGATACAACACGCTCTTACATCACCGCCAAGAAAAAACATGGTACAGAGCACTGCCATAGGAGACAGAACACAATACAGGGTCAGACAACGCGAGACGGTCTCGGACGGCGCTCAATATAGTTACAGAGCAACATGACGCAAAACCAATAGAGCGCCAAAACAATGCGGTACAAGGTCAAATACAGAGCGATACAATACAACACACAATGCAGGGTCAGACGACGCGAGATGGTCTGCGATGGCAGTTGATGCCATTACAGAGCAACGTGATGCAACGCTAATACAGAAGCAAACAACGCAAAACAAATCCAAACAGAGCAATGCAATACAACACATAATACAGACACGTGAGAGTCTCAGATGGCAGTTGATGCAATTACAGGGCAATACTATATGATACAATTCAATGCATAATCAGATACAGAGCGATACAATACGATAAAATTCAACAAATAATCAGATACAGAGCAATACGATACAATGAATAATCAGATAGAGAGCAATACAATACGATACAATTCATTGAATAATCAGATACAGAGCAATACGATACAATGAATAATCAGATAGAGAGCAATACAATAAGATACAATTCAATGCATAATCAGATACAGAGCGATAAAATACGATACAATTCAACACATAACCGGACACAGAGCAATACGATGCAACTCAACGCATAACCAGATACAGACCTATAAGATGCAAGCCAACAAAAGACACTGCGGAGCGAGGCAGTCTCAGATGGTAATCAAAACTAGAGTGCTGAAATGCCATACAAAACCAGAACGACGGATTGGATCTGTGAGAAGCCAGGCTTCGTGATCTAAGCCCGGAAGAATCCAAGGATGCAATGCCATAGGGAATCTCTATAGAAATAGCACCTTTGAGAGGGAAGCTGTTATGGCCAAGATTGCCTCCGGAAAGGCAACCCTCCAGAAACAATTGTGATGCAAACTGCCCTTTAAGCTCCAATCAGAGGCAGCTCCGACCCCAACCCTGCACACAGACACCAAACAGAACGTGACCGTGAGGTGCCATAAGACTGTGA
Source organism: Numenius arquata (assembly GCF_964106895.1). Classification (NCBI taxonomy): domain Eukaryota; kingdom Metazoa; phylum Chordata; class Aves; order Charadriiformes; family Scolopacidae; genus Numenius; species Numenius arquata. The sequence continues at coordinate 8,187,095 of NC_133598.1, read as the reverse complement.
GTGAGAATAAAGACTCCCCTAAGGTTGATGACACGCGCAGAGAAGCCCTACAGTGCCACAATGGCGCACATGCCTCATGGCAGCCCTGGGAAAGAGAGGCAATAGCTGCAGCCCATGAAAGAAAGCTATCATCAAAACCATCACGATGAACACATGAGAAAGTTGGCTTTAAGACCTGAAACCATTCAGGACATGGGAAGTAAGTCCCAGAACACTACTGGGTGAAAAAGACCTTTCAAAGCTGCACATACCACGTGGCTTGCCACCGCAAGGGCTGACCACTTAGGAACACCTATGACACGATGACCACCAGACAGAGCCACACTTTAAGGCATAATGGCAAGACAAGAAGGGCTAAACCGGTGCTAGGGTGATGTGTTGATGTGGTCTAGACTCCAAGGAGGGCTACCGAGGTACCTGCTGATCGCAAAAGAGCAACGGAGACATCAAGACAGAAGGAAGATATTATAGAAGACACAGGAGCAATGAGGACATCATAACCTAAGGAAAGTCTAAGACACGGGAGACAGACGACACAAACTACACCACAACAGACAGCGGCTGGAACTGCCCTGCCTGACAAGTGCTGGCTTCGTGCTGAAGACTAACCCGCTCCATTCCTTTGCCCAGAGGGGACTATTCCTGGACACTCCTCTGGTCCTTTGCCCTACGCTAACTTCAAAACCCCTCCTACGATTGCCAACCTTGTCCCCTCCTCCCAAGCCCTCCCCGGCCCCAGCCCCTCCACTTAACTTTCCACAAGGCAGAGGGTCCGCATCCGTCCTCCACGCAAAACTGCCAACCCGCATCAGCTAGCCGGGACGTTCCTGTAGTCACCGGGGTCCTCTTCGCCATCTGCAATAAAAACACACAATGCACAAAACAGCGGAGGCCAGCATCGCGCCCGTCGACACCCATCTCTTCCACAAAACCCCCTCCTCAAAAGCACCGTGGGCTCTCCGCTCACCTGCTCCGCACAGATTCCAAAATAGGATGCTGCGGTGGGCATGGCCTTTAGCGCCTAAGATGCCGAGAGAAATAAAATTACCGTTGTGCTGGACAACACAGACCTGTGCAAATCAACGGGTTAACCATAGACCCTTATTGCGGTTCCACCTACCCCTGACTCTACGCCCCCGGGCGGGGCAGCTCCATCCCAAACACACCCCTGTGCAGCCCAACACCACACAACACGGTAGACAATGCGACTCAAAGATCAGACAACAGTCTGAACAAGAAGAATCGCCTCCGGACAAGAGATGCCCTCGGGCAAGAGGACCAAAAAGACATCAGAACTGACGTGAGGAGGAAGCAAGGTGTGGTCATAAGTGAGTCAAATGTAATGGCCCATTACAAGAAGTTCCTGTCAAAACCGAGAGGATGTACGTGCAAGAACTTTGGCTAGAAGACCTAGGAACATAAGGATGCAGGGAAGAAATCCCAGTCCCTGAAAACAGATGCCTAGAAAACACAGCGGCTCATGCAGCCGGGAATGATGCCACGTTCTGAATGACGTTCAGAAACGTCTGAGATGCAAGTCCAATGCGCGCTTCAAGATTCTTATGCAAGAAAAGAAGGGCACGATGCCGACGACTGCGGGCGTTCCAGACCCGACGGGTGGTGGCTGAGGTGCCAGCCATGCCCTTGAGCGCAAAGAGCAACGAGGACATCAAGACCTGAGGAAAGTCTAAGATACAGGAGACAGACCACACAAAACACACAACAGACACCGGCCGGAACTGCCCTGCCCGGCACACGCCAGCTTTGTACTGAAATGAAATCCATTCCCTTTACCTAGCCAAAGGGGACTGCTCCAGGACAGCCCCCTGCCCCGCTCTGACTTTAAAACCCCTCCCTGCAACTCCTAACCTTGTCCCTCCCCTCCCCCAAACTATCTCCAGTGCCAAACCCTCAACTTAGCTTTCAGAGGGCCAGGGGTCTGAAGCCATCCTCCACGAGGAAAAACACAGTCAGCCAACTGGATCGATCCTGCAGTCACTAGGCTGCTCTTCATCATCTGGGAAAAAGAAAAAAAAAAAAAAAAAAAAAACACATACCACACACACTAAGAGAAAGAAGGAACAACCCATTACACACACAACGGTGAGCATCATAATGGTCAACACGGACCTTTCCTGCAACTTCCCCCTCCTCAGATACGCCGTGGCTTTCTGCTTGCCTGCTCCGCACGGACTCCAGAGTTGGGCTCATCAGCAGGCACTCTTTGTGGTGCCTAAGAGACCAAAAGACACAAAACCACCATTGAACGTGCAAGAAATCATCATCCACCTCCTCCCTACTACCCTGAGCTCACCTCAAATGCTCATCCACTTCCAAAGGCAGCCTGCGCAGCACCTGCAAAACCAGAGAGAAACACTTCACTGAGCTGCCACATAATACTCAGAGCCACCAGGCACATCTGCTTTCTAACACCAGACAACTTCAAAACCCCTCCTACGATTGCCAACCTTGTCCCCTCCTCCCAAGCCCTCCCCGGCCCCAGCCCCTCCACTTAACTTTCCACAAGGCAGAGGGTCCGCATCCGTCCTCCACGCAAAACTGCCAACCCGCATCAGCTAGCCGGGACGTTCCTGTAGTCACCGGGGTCCTCTTCGCCATCTGCAATAAAAACACACAATGCACAAAACAGCGGAGGCCAGCATCGCGCCCGTCGACACCCATCTCTTCCACAAAACCCCCTCCTCAAAAGCACCGTGGGCTCTCCGCTCACCTGCTCCGCACAGATTCCAAAATAGGATGCTGCGGTGGGCATGGCCTTTAGCGCCTAAGATGCCGAGAGAAATAAAATTACCGTTGTGCTGGACAACACAGACCTGTGCAAATCAACGGGTTAACCATAGACCCTTATTGCGGTTCCACCTACCCCTGACTCTACGCCCCCGGGCGGGGCAGCTCCATCCCAAACACACCCCTGTGCAGCCCAACGCCACACAACACGGTAGACAATGCGACTCAAAGATCAGACAACAGTCTGAACAAGAAGAATCGCCTCCGGACAAGAGATGCCCTCGGGCAAGAGGACCAAAAAGACATCAGAACTGACGTGAGGAGGAAGCAAGGTGTGGTCATAAGTGAGTCAAATGTAATGGCCCATTACAAGAAGTTCCTGTCAAAACCGAGAGGATGTACGTGCAAGAACTTTGGCTAGAAGACCTAGGAACATAAGGATGCAGGGAAGAAATCCCAGTCCCTGAAAACAGATGCCTAGAAAACACAGCGGCTCATGCAGCCGGGAATGATGCCACGTTCTGAATGACGTTCAGAAACGTCTGAGATGCAAGTCCAATGCGCGCTTCAAGATTCTTATGCAAGAAAAGAAGGGCACGATGCCGACGACTGCGGGCGTTCCAGACCCGACGGGTGGTGGCTGAGGTGCCAGCCATGCCCTTGAGCGCAAAGAGCAACGAGGACATCAAGACCTGAGGAAAGTCTAAGATACAGGAGACAGACCACACAAAACACACAACAGACACCGGCCGGAACTGCCCTGCCCGGCACACGCCAGCTTTGTACTGAAATGAAATCCATTCCCTTTACCTAGCCAAAGGGGACTGCTCCAGGACAGCCCCCTGCCCCGCTCTGACTTTAAAACCCCTCCCTGCAACTCCTAACCTTGTCCCTCCCCTCCCCCAAACTATCTCCAGTGCCAAACCCTCAACTTAGCTTTCAGAGGGCCAGGGGTCTGAAGCCATCCTCCACGAGGAAAAACACAGTCAGCCAACTGGATCGATCCTGCAGTCACTAGGCTGCTCTTCATCATCTGGGAAAAAGAAAAAAAAAAAAAAAAAAAAAAACATACCACACACACTAAGAGAAAGAAGGAACAACCCATTACACACACAACGGTGAGCATCATAATGGTCAACACGGACCTTTCCTGCAACTTCCCCCTCCTCAGATACGCCGTGGCTTTCTGCTTGCCTGCTCCGCACGGACTCCAGAGTTGGGCTCATCAGCAGGCACTCTTTGTGGTGCCTAAGAGACCAAAAGACACAAAACCACCATTGAACGTGCAAGAAATCATCATCCACCTCCTCCCTACTACCCTGAGCTCACCTCAAATGCTCATCCACTTCCAAAGGCAGCCTGCGCAGCACCTGCAAAACCAGAGAGAAACACTTCACTGAGCTGCCACATAATACTCAGAGCCACCAGGCACATCTGCTTTCTAACACCAGACAACTTCAAAACCCCTCCTACGATTGCCAACCTTGTCCCCTCCTCCCAAGCCCTCCCCGGCCCCAGCCCCTCCACTTAACTTTCCACAAGGCAGAGGGTCCGCATCCGTCCTCCACGCAAAACTGCCAACCCGCATCAGCTAGCCGGGACGTTCCTGTAGTCACCGGGGTCCTCTTCGCCATCTGCAATAAAAACACACAATGCACAAAACAGCGGAGGCCAGCATCGCGCCCGTCGACACCCATCTCTTCCACAAAACCCCCTCCTCAAAAGCACCGTGGGCTCTCCGCTCACCTGCTCCGCACAGATTCCAAAATAGGATGCTGCGGTGGGCATGGCCTTTAGCGCCTAAGATGCCGAGAGAAATAAAATTACCGTTGTGCTGGACAACACAGACCTGTGCAAATCAACGGGTTAACCATAGACCCTTATTGCGGTTCCACCTACCCCTGACTCTACGCCCCCGGGCGGGGCAGCTCCATCCCAAACACACCCCTGTGCAGCCCAACGCCACACAACACGGTAGACAATGCGACTCAAAGATCAGACAACAGTCTGAACAAGAAGAATCGCCTCCGGACAAGAGATGCCCTCGGGCAAGAGGACCAAAAAGACATCAGAACTGACGTGAGGAGGAAGCAAGGTGTGGTCATAAGTGAGTCAAATGTAATGGCCCATTACAAGAAGTTCCTGTCAAAACCGAGAGGATGTACGTGCAAGAACTTTGGCTAGAAGACCTAGGAACATAAGGATGCAGGGAAGAAATCCCAGTCCCTGAAAACAGATGCCTAGAAAACACAGCGGCTCATGCAGCCGGGAATGATGCCACGTTCTGAATGACGTTCAGAAACATCTGAGATGCAAGTCCAATGCGCGCTTCAAGATTCTTATGCAAGAAAAGAAGGGCACGATGCCGACGACTGCGGGCGTTCCAGACCCGACGGGTGGTGGCTGAGGTGCCAGCCATGCCCTTGAGCGCAAAGAGCAACGAGGACATCAAGACCTGAGGAAAGTCTAAGATACAGGAGACAGACCACACAAAACACACAACAGACACCGTCCGGAACTGCCCTGCCCGGCACACGCCAGCTTTGTACTGAAATGAAATCCATTCCCTTTACCTAGCCAAAGGGGACTGCTCCAGGACAGCCCCCTGCCCCGCTCTGACTTTAAAACCCCTCCCTGCAACTCCTAACCTTGTCCCTCCCCTCCCCCAAACTATCTCCAGTGCCAAACCCTCAACTTAGCTTTCAGAGGGCCAGGGGTCTGAAGCCATCCTCCACGAGGAAAAACACAGTCAGCCAACTGGATCGATCCTGCAGTCACTAGGCTGCTCTTCATCATCTGGGAAAAAGAAAAAAAAAAAAAAAAAAAAAACACATACCACACACACTAAGAGAAAGAAGGAACAACCCATTACACACACAACGGTGAGCATCATAATGGTCAACACGGACCTTTCCTGCAACTTCCCCCTCCTCAGATACGCCGTGGCTTTCTGCTTGCCTGCTCCGCACGGACTCCAGAGTTGGGCTCATCAGCAGGCACTCTTTGTGGTGCCTAAGAGACCAAAAGACACAAAACCACCATTGAACGTGCAAGAAATCATCATCCACCTCCTCCCTACTACCCTGAGCTCACCTCAAATGCTCATCCACTTCCAAAGGCAGCCTGCGCAGCACCTGCAAAACCAGAGAGAAACACTTCACTGAGCTGCCACATAATACTCAGAGCCACCAGGCACATCTGCTTTCTAACACCAGACAACTTCAAAACCCCTCCTACGATTGCCAACCTTGTCCCCTCCTCCCAAGCCCTCCCCGGCCCCAGCCCCTCCACTTAACTTTCCACAAGGCAGAGGGTCCGCATCCGTCCTCCACGCAAAACTGCCAACCCGCATCAGCTAGCCGGGACGTTCCTGTAGTCACCGGGGTCCTCTTCGCCATCTGCAATAAAAACACACAATGCACAAAACAGCGGAGGCCAGCATCGCGCCCGTCGACACCCATCTCTTCCACAAAACCCCCTCCTCAAAAGCACCGTGGGCTCTCCGCTCACCTGCTCCGCACAGATTCCAAAATAGGATGCTGCGGTGGGCATGGCCTTTAGCGCCTAAGATGCCGAGAGAAATAAAATTACCGTTGTGCTGGACAACACAGACCTGTGCAAATCAACAGGTTAACCATAGACCCTTATTGCGGTTTCACCTACCCCTGACTCTATGCCCCCGGGCAGGGCAGCTCCATCCCAAACACAGCCCTGTGCAGCCGAACGCCACACAACACGGTAGACAACGCGACTCAAAGATCAGACAACACTCTCCACAGGAAGAATGACTTCCAGACCAGAGAAGCCCTCGGGCAAGATGACCTGCAGGGGCGCAGCGCTGACGTCAAGAGGCTCTATGGGCAAGCCGTAAGAGAGTCAAATGTAATGGCCCGCTACAAGAAGTTCCCGTCAAAACAGAGAGGATGTACGTGCAAGAAGCCTGGCTTCGAGACCTGGGAACGCAAGGATGCGGGGAAGAAATCCCAATCCCTGAAAACCGATGGCTAGAGAACAGAGCTGCTCACGCAGCCAGGAACGACGACGCAAAAAGAAGACCGTCCAGAAACGTCCGAGATGCAAGTCCGGTCCACGCTTTAAGATTGTTATGCAAGAAAAGAAGCGACCATTGGGCACAATGCCAATGAGGGCAGGCGTTCCAGACCCTACGGGTGGTGCCCGAGGCACCTGCCGTGCCCCTCGAGCACAAAGAGCAACGAGGACATCAAGACCTGAGGAAAGTCTAAGACACAGGAGACAGACCACACAAGCTGCACAACAGACACCGGACGGAACTGCCCTGCCCGGCACACGCTGGCTTCGTGCTGAAGAGTAACCCGCTCCCTTCACCTACCCAGAGGTGACTGCTCCTGGACAGCCCCCTGCCCCGCTCTGACTTTAAAACCCCTCCCTGCAACTCCCAGCCTTGTGCCTTCCCTCCCCCAAACAATTCCCCGTGCCAGACCCTCAACTTAGCTTTCAGAGGGCCAGGGGTCTGAAGCCATCCTCCACAAGGAAAACAACAGTCACTAAACTGGATCAATTCCGCAGTTGCTAGGCTCATCTTATTAATCTGGAAAAAAAAAAAAAAAAAATAAAGGGAAAGAAGGAACAACCCATTCCACACACAACAGTTCTGTCAGTGAGCATCACTGAGTCAACACGGACCTTTCCTGCAATACCCACCACCTCAGTTGCACCGTGTCATTCTGCTCAATTGCTCCACACGGACTCCAGAGTTGGACTCACCAGAAGCCACTGTTTGTGGTGCCTAAGAAACCAAGAGACACAAAAATACCATTGAACATGCAAGAAATCACCAGCCCCAAGCACCTCCTCTCTACTACCCGGCTCACCTCAAATGCTCATCCCGTTCCAAAGGCAGCCCACACAGCGCCTGCAAAATCAGAGAGACACACTTCACTGAGATGCCACATGACACTTTGCTATTAGACGCCAACCCAGCCCACAACAGCCTCACCAGCTCAAACCGCTCGTCAGCATGCAGCGTCACCCCTCTGAGCCTGTGTGTGGCACCTGCAGAAACCCAAGCAAAACGGCACATGCTGAGATACCGCCCAAAACCGCAGCCTGTGCGCACCAATTCCCATCTCCTGCTCCTTTGCCTTGACAGCTTAAGGGCCCGTCCTCCGTGAGTTTGGGTTGCCAGCTTCAGGCTTGCACACCACCTGTAAAACCCGAATAACATGGATTGCTTACAACTCCACCAGCAATACACCACCTGAAAAAGAAATGATACTTGAGCCCAACAACCACCACTCACCTTGCTCAAGTCAGCCCTGGTACTCATATCCCATGTCGCTCATCGATTCAAAGCTGCAAATAGAAAAATCAAAACCCATAAAGCAGTCACAGAGCCACCAGGCACATCTTCCTTCTAATGTCACACACCAACCCACCTACTTACAGTGCTCCGCTACGTCGCCCTGCACAGCTTTTTCCTCTGCATCTGAAACAACACCAAACAAATCACATGGATACAGAACAATAGCTTCATCATTCCAAAGGTCTTGTTCCCATTTACAAGTATCATCAAGAGTCCAACTGCAGCCTGCCATTCAAAAAGCCTCCAAGAACCAAAGCCCCACACAATCAGCCACAACATCTTGGAGATGCAATCTGCTTCACTACCACTGAACAGCCCCTCCTGCATAGCTCTGATTTTCCTCATCAAACATTACTGAAAAAGCTGTCCCCACAACCCCCGATGGCTACTCGATCCGAGATGATTGTACAACCTTTGCCTCAGTCTGGGCAGATCCATGTATTAACCACAGACTCTGACCGCTGTTCCAGCTACCCCTGGCTCTACACCTCGGGGCAGGGCGGCTCCAAGCCAAACACACACAAGCACAGACTGACACTATACACAACACGACAAATAACACAGCTCAAAAGTGAGAGAAAACTCTTAGCAAGAAGAATGACACCTGGTTGGAAGTCATCATCCAGCAAGAAGACCTGTGGGACCATGATGATGACATGAGGATGTTCTAGGGAAATCCCAGGAGATGAGTAATAGCCTGGGACAAGAAATGACTCTCATATCTGAGATGATGTACGTGCAGGAAGCTGGGCTTCAAGGCTTGAGAACATAAGGATGTGGGGAAGAAGATGCACTCCCTAGAAACAGATGGCTACAGAGCAGAGCTGCTCAGGCAATCGGGAACAATTCCACAAATGAGGACCATCCAGAAGCTTCTGTAACTCAAGACCGATTCACACTTTAAGCTTGTAATGCAAGAAAAGCAGCACCTGATTGGCGTTATGCCAATAAGAACAGACGTTCGAGACTCTAGTGATGGCGCCCGAGGGGCATGCTGTGGTCCTTGAGCATAAAGAGGACACTGAGACCTGAGAAAGGTCTAAGACACAGAAGACAGACCACACAAACAACACAACAGATGCAGGCTGGAACCGCCCTGCCCGGCACACGCTGGCATTGTGCTGGAGTAACCCGTTTCCTTTACCTGCCTAAAAGGGGCTGTTCCTGAACAGCCCTCTTCCTTTCTTTAACTTAAAAAGCCTGTCCTGAAACTGTCAACATTGGTCCCTCAACTTAGCTTTCAGAAAGCCGGGGGTCTGAGTTCATCCTTGACAAAAACCACAACAGCTAACTCATTTTCCTGCAGCCACTTGGTTCCTCTTCATCTGCAAAAAAAAAAAAAAAAAAAAAAAAGAAAGAAACCACAGCTCTAACAGTGAGCATCATGACCGTAAATGCCAACCTCTTCCACGACACCCTCAGCCACAGAAGCTCTGTGGCGTTCCGCTCACCTGCTCCACGCTGATCCCAGACTCGGAGACTGCAGTGACAATTCATTATGGCACCTAAGATACCAAGAAACACAAGTTTACCATTGTGTTTGTGAACGATCACCGGTCCCATGCTCGTCCTCGATATTACCTGGCTCACCCAAAGGCAAGAGACTAGAACACCTCATAGACACCCAAACTGAAATGCAAAGCCAATACAATGAAGAGTGATGAACCTGCCTCCCGTTCCTAGCCATCCCCCAGTCCCAAAGCTGTAGAATCCCCTTCTCTTCTCCTGAGCTCTCAAGGAAGGAAGCCCACTTCTTCCTGACAGCTCCCATCCTGTATTTCCAACCCTGAATCCCCTGCGCTGGCTGCTCCTCGGCAGCTGCTCTTCTGAGCCGTGGCCTCTGCTCTGTGAGCACCTCCCATGTTCTGCCTTCCCATGGACTCTGGGCTCTAATACAGACCCACAAAATAAGCGATGCCCTGACACAATCTACAGGGGGGCTGCCACAACCTGAAAAAGCTCAAGGGACACTATGGGTAACGGGGAAAGGTGATGAACCATCCCATACCTCGAAAGACACTATCCCTTACATCCCTGCTGCTTTCTTCAAAAATGCTAAAACTGCATATACAGATACATATGAGATGCTTACCCTTAACCCTGCTAGATCATCTCATCATCTGTCTTTTTAAGAAAAACAGTATCGAGCAACTTACACAGGATACAGCAAAACCGTGGAAAAAACCAAAACTCCATCCTCAATAAAGTCAGGAATTCCAGGAAAATACAATGCCCCTAGAATAAATAAAAGCATACTAATTAATCATCTTGCCATGCCTAAACACTCATTAGAGAATTATTGACCTGGAGAAGAAAAAAAAAAAAAAACAAAACCCACAAACATGCAGTATAGAAAAGTCTATTTTCTTTTATATATACTGCTAAATCTTAACTGGTGCTAAATGTTTTACCTCAGACTTCTCACCTCTGCACCTCTAAATGCCCAAACACGCTTGCCCCCACAGCTGAGCCAGCCCCAAAGATACAGCTGACTGAAGGCACAGCAGACTTCTAACCCCAGAGAAGGCCAAAGGCAGAATGAGCTCTCTCAGCAGGGGCCCTGGTCATATACCCCAGGACCCGCCCACTGCCCTTCCCGCAATCCCCTGGAAATGGGGCAGGGCCAAACGCCAGAAGCCATAAAGGCAGCCAGAGGAAATGCAACTCCTTTTCTCACCAGCTTTAAGTTTATAGCCTGCAAAGTGTCAGACAGAGACGGTGGCCCTTACTGGAGATGACGGCTACATCTGTTGTGCCAGCAATGTGACTGGGCAGGTAAATATACTTCTGGGGTGTAGATTGAGATAGATATCTTAGGAAGCTATGTATGGGAGTAGTTCATTAAATGCAATAACAATGCTATTATCAAATTATCACCTCAATGATCTCGTTTTGACTGATTTCCTTAATGGAACAAGATGAGTCCCAAAGGACATAAAACACCAAAAAGCATAGAAATACAAGATGTAGCAGAAACTTTATGAAGCAGCCTAATTAACACTGAAGTAGCTAAAACAAAAATAAATTGTAAAAGAGAATAAAAATCAGCATGGGAGTTGTGTCAATAACAATAGGTGAAGTCTATCTAAGAGGAGATCTGAGCCTATGATGGGCATCTTTTGGCGTACCCGATTTGAAATAAAGACATGCTGTACGACAGAACCATAGCAGACCACACAGGTAGGTCTGGAAAAAACTCCGACAAAGCAAGAGGCTTTGTCAGAAGGATTGGAGGGGTCCTGAAGGGGCCAGAGAGACCAAAGAAGTCTTGGGGATGCAATGAGCTCAAAAGGGAATTGAATGCAGAATGTGCTACCTAAGCAGGGGCTGTTGTCATAGGCCCCCGGAGCCTGCCCTTCCCCCAATCCCACTGGTATTCTGGAGGACCGCAGGGCCATAAAGATTGGTTTTCGGAGGACCGAGAGGCACTTCCGTTGTCCTGGTGGCCTCAATGCCATAGACATGGATTTCCGAAGGACTGAGGGGGAACGTCTGGCGTCCTGGAGGACCGAGGGATCATAGAGAGTGGCGCCGGAGGACTGTCAGGGAACTTCCGGTGAGCTGGAGGACCGCGAAGCCATAGAGAGTGGCGCCGGAGGACTGATGGGGTACTTCCGGTGTCCTGGAGGACCACGGTACCATAGAGAGTGGCACCGGAGGACTGACGGGGAACTTCCGGGTGCCCCGGAGCGCAGTATGAGATGGCACCGCAGCGCTAACTGCCCCTCTCGGAGCTGGGCGGCACAGAACCCGTTCCGGATGGTGCGAAGCCCATTGGAGGCGGCGGGGGAAGGTGGGCGGCGCGGCGGCGCTTCACTTCGGGTACTGCGCAGCCCCGGCCTCTGCGGAACCGCGCATGCGCTCTCGGGAAGGCGTGGCCAAGGAAGACCGGCAGGCCGGGGCCACTGCGCATGCGTGCCTCCCCACGGGCAGTACCGGCGGCAGCACCCCTTTATCCCCCTCTGAGCCCTCATTAGGGTGATGACGGGTGACCGCTCTCAGCCCGCCTCCCTGCAGCCGGGGACCGTAACCACTTACCCGCGCTCCCAGCTCTCTGCCCTGTCCCCGCTCGCAGGCCACGCAGCAACAGCCATTGCCTCAAATAGGGATTTTTTTTTTTTTTTTTTTTTTTTTTAAATTGGGGGTTTACCCCAGTGCAGACCCAGAATCAGGTACTTTTGTGCCGTGGCAGCAGCTCCTGCTCAGTGAGCAAGGCCCTGCGGGGGAAAGTCCCCATTTGGGGGGGGGGCCAAAGTGGGAGGGGGAAAAAGGGGCAGCTTTTGAACGTGCTTTTACGTCTTCAAGAGAGATTACAGGGGAGGGTGAGATTTTAAATCGTTTCTATCAACAGGCTTTCTTTGCATTTTATAAACCTTACACAGCACAGACAGTTACACTTCTGCATCTATTTACACACATACATATATATATGAAAAATATATTCTTTTTACACTTTTACAGAATATCTGTTTAAGCTTAGAACTACTTATCGACTTACACATTAACACTTATGATGTAGAATATCTACTTAGACTATCTGCTTAGACATCTATTTTGAAACTAATATCTTTTTATAAATATTTTTTGACGTATTTTTTACATTCTTTTTTTCTAATATAGAATCATAGAATCAGAATCCTTACAGATACAGGCTTTTATTCTGGACTCCTTTTATATACCTGTTACTTTTCCAATCTATATATAAATGAGAGTTTGTTATTTATTTCAACAGCTCACACTCATGTTTACAGGTTTTGTTATTTTTTAACACACCCCCCCCAGTAGTTTTCACACATTTTGGGGCTGTGACCCACCTCTTTTAGGGAGGAACCCGACGTGACCCCACATCCCCAACTCACCTGCTCCTCTGCCGCATCATCGCCCCCTTCGGTAATGCTGGGGGGCCCCCAAATGATATCATCACTCCCCAAATACCCCCTCCTTCTTATTCACCTCAAAAAGAGAGCACAAAACAACCAGACCCAGGGCTGGCCCCTTGCCCTCAGGCGGCTCCACCACCGGCTGCAAACCTGGTTTGGGGCATCTAATGAGCAGCCCGAGACACGTATGACGAGGCAACTGCAAAACAAAAATCCATAGTTACAGTTCAGCATAATAAAACAGCACAGAAGAGAGTAGAGAAATTCCATCTGACTGAGGGACAGGACAGGAGCTGAGCTACAGGAGGATTCTAGGGAAACAGCTCAGCTTGAAATACAGCACATCCTTGAAAAGACAGAGCCATCTGAACTCTTAGTCAGACTCTTAAGACTGACTGGTATTAAGACTAATTGATGCCATTTTGAACATGTTCTTACCATAACAGTGAACCCTTTGGCTGGTGCTGGGAAATACCTGGCCCCTTCCTTCCAGCACGACGCAGGGAGATCACCCTGTGAGGTGCAGGACCAGGCTGTGCCGTGACCAGAATCGACGCTGACAGACCCACCGCCGCAGCTACGGTCTTCATGCTTCTGCTGCTCACCTCGCTCACTCGGTCAACGCAGCTGAGAAGGAAGAGTAAAACCTTGAAGAGTACAAGGAACAATAAAGAACAAAGCTTGGTCATTCACTTCATGCTGAAAAGGTGTGCCTGTCTTTATATACATTCAATAAAAATACTGATACCATAAAAGTATTTGACTTTCCTTTGGCACTAATTCAGCTTGCACAGTTGTGCATTGATACCATTACACTGTCCGTCTCCAAAACACACAGTTAAATTTGGCTGTTATTTTTTGTGCGCTACCCAAGGAGGAGGGACATCTGGCTGGCAGCACTGTCCAAGAGAGATGCTACTGAACTGCCAGGGAAACGTGCCACTGAAAGCCAGACAGAAATAAAGTACTTCAGAGCACTCCATCTAAATATTGGGAAAAACCCCGTAACGTTCAGATGCCTCTCTTTTAAACATGTACAAAAAACACCTAACTGCTTTAGTACCCCTAAGAAATTGTACACTAGAGCTATTTGGGAGTTGCTGTTTAAACAATGCAAGTCACGTTTGTAAATTATAAAAGGCAACTGCTCTGAATGAGAAATATTTCCATTTCTGAAAATCTCTTTCCAATCAATGTCAAAATTACACACTATAAGTTACGGAAAAAGGACATTATTGGAAACCACAACTCACCAAAGCCACATCAGGACTTGCTGTTACTAGTTACGAGGCTGCTGATGCTTCGTGGCAAAGCCTAGAAAACACGCAGAAGCGATGCTGGTTTGTCCCATTTTGTCCATGTCTCTTCTTTGACCTTGATTGCTTTTAGGACAGATGCCAGTATCTCCGTAAGGTTTTTGAGTACCACTATAAGATATTCTGAAAAGTGTTTATCACGAAAACAAAGTCTGTTTCTTCTGAATATCTGCACTCTAACGAACAGTTTCTTCCCTCTTTTATTACAAAATATTTTTATGATATCACTTAACAGTAAGCACCCAGAAAGAGAAGATTATGCTTTCAGGAAGAGAAAATAAGGGGAGGAAAGAAAGCTTTGCATGGGCATAACAAGCTCCAGAACAGACCGTATTTATGTTAACTTCAAAGTCCACACTACAAGGACCTTAGCAAAAATGCAGATGCACATCAGAGACGTACCTCACGCTTGCAGAGCACTCCAGAGCCTTTCCAACTGTACTGTACTGTCACGGCGGAAGAAAGGGCGACCATGGAGAAACCATGGCAGTTGACATTCTGCTGAGAAGGAAAAACCCCTTTTGAATTAAGCTGAGTAGGACTCTAAAGCTTCCTTCTTTCATGGAGGTTTGCAAAGACTCCAGCCGAGTGGAGGAAAAAGTATTTGGCATCATCTGTGGTATAGTTGTTGATACAGGACACTAGAGCTTTGCATTTTTTTGACTCACTGGCAGCTTTGGTTGCACTAGAGCCACTTTCCCAGATACCCTGGGGCTCCAAGCTTTCCTGGCGACTTAATCCTCAAAACTACCTTATTTAATTCTCCCAGGGCCAGTTCAAAAACATCAAACGTCCAGCGATTGCTCCCACACCAAAAGTGCCAGAATGCAAAGCTGTAGCTTGTCCTCACTGTCCCCTTGGCAGCGCTTTCATCGCCCCACATCTTGGGGCTCTGCGCTTTCCTGGCGACTTCATCCTCAAAACAAACAATTTTTCCCCAAAATGCCGGGTGCTCCCCCAATGCTCCCCCCCCAACCTCCAGCCCTCAACACCCCCGAAGCCCCTCGCTCCCCTCTCCATCACCCCTCAGCCTGTTCCCATCTTCTCCTCACACCCTCCTCCAACTCAGGGCACGTTTCAGGCCACCCCGACCCCCCCAAACAGGGGTCCCCCAGACTGCTCTCAGGCCCCCCCCCCCAGGCCTGCTCTCAGGCCAACCTCCAATACAACGCCCGCAGGGTCCCCCCTCAGCCCGCCCATAACCTCTCAGCCCCCCCAGCAGCCTTCAAGGTGCCCTTACCCTCCCCGTTCCCCCTCAGGCTTCCCGTTCCCTCAGCTCCCCTCAGGGCCCACGTCCCTCCCTTCAGCCCTCCCCCATGGGCCCCTCGTTCCCTCTCCCCCCTTTTCCTCAAGCCCCGCTCCAGACCCCTCCATGACACCTCGAGGGACCCCAGGACCACCGCGTCCCCCCTCGCGGCGCCCTCAGGCCCCCCGCCGCCCCCCGCTCACCTTGACGCGGTCCAGCTGCCTCACAACGTGCTCGGCCTTGCTCCGAGGGCCCGGCCGGGCTGAGGGCCCGCCCGCGCTGAGGGCCCGCCCGCCGAGCCCCGCTTTCCGTCCTAGGCGCTCCGCTCGCCCTCCCACCTGGCCGCCATTTTACCGCGGCCCGCGCCCCCTCCGGAGCGTCTCAGCCCGCCCACACCCCGCGCCCATTGGCTGCCGCCCGCCCCCCCCCATAGGAATCCCCGCTCCGTTGGGCCCTGGATGGCAAATGCCACCAACAGCCCCGAGTGACCCTGGCAATACAGGCGAGGGCTGCCTGGGAACCCACAGCGATCCCAAAGGGGTCCAAGAAATCTTGGGACTAGCTCCCACCCCTCAGACACAATAGGTGACCTCCCTCCCCCGGGCACTGCCACAGGTGCTTACCGAGTCAAAGGGACTGCAGGAGCCACAGCCACGAGTACAAAGAGCAAACCAATCATTTATTAATTACTACACATAAACAGCACTTGGGACTGACACTTCCACAGGGCTTGGTGCCATTATGCTTTCCCCTTCTGTGAAGCCTAAACAGTTGCTACCGGTCTAGCGTCCGTGAGTCTGGAGAGGAAGGGTCAGCTCCTGCCGTTGCCCTTGATGTCCCAAGTCACCAAGTGGCTGTCAGCCTCCCTCAAGCGTTATCCTTAAGGGACAGAATTCATTTCTGGTATTAGAGAAGAAAAACCCTGATCACACCTGTCTGTGCTTCTGCCTCCCCCTTAGACTAGCAGCCCGAAAGCACGTTTCACACCTCTCGGCTCCCCGCGACCTCACAGCCTGGCATGGTGTGTTGTGTGCGCACAGTGTCACACCGAGAACTCAGATCAGAGCACAGACCTGAATGCTGGGCAGCACAGGGGGAGTTTTTGTCGTGATCTTGAGCACCTGCATCGCCCAGCACCGAATATCAGGCGGCAGTTGGCAGGTGGCTGAAATGCAGGTGCGTGTCACAGTAAGCACCCCTGGCGCTTGCGATGCCAGCACCGGAAGTTCCGCCGGAGCCCCTGGCTGTGGGGTTGTGTTTGTAGCCACAGAGCGGGCTCAGAGCAGGCTCAGATCGGGGCCACCTGCCAAGAGAGTGAGGGCACGTATGACTTCCTGCTCAGTCCATCCTGCGCGATCCTGGAGCTGGGGGACGGTTTCCTCCTGCCTGGTTTCCAGTTCGGGGTCTGATCCGCTCCCGGGCCCAAGCTCCTGCTGGTGGCACCGGTGACCCATTGGTCACACATGGCTTTGCAGTTGCCGGTGGCCTCGGTGTCCTCCCAGGGCCATGCAAAGCTGGCTACGTTCTTCCTCCGTGCCCTCCTGCATCTCTGATCACCCTGTTGTTTCATTTTGCGTGTAAGTGTTTGCTTTCCAACTCCTTCATCCTTACTCTCTTCCAGAGCAAAAGCACTCCTTGAGGAGTTATAGTAGGAAGACATCTTTCTGCTTCACTGCTCACGTGGAACAGAGTCGCCACAGGGTTCCCAGAAGTATTTCGACATAATCGTCACAGTGGGCATCACAGAAAACGACCATACGCTTGCAACTTATATAATACATTCAGAACATGAAGATTCTGCTTCACGCTGAGACTGGTCTGCAGCAAAGTCTCGGGAGGCCACAACTAAATCTACTCTGCAGCTATAGGAGCAGCCCAGAACTGGGAAAACTGAAAACAGCTTATGACCATCCTCCAGAACGCACAGCACAGAATACTACTGCCTTACACGTCTGACAGCTGCATAACACATGCGAAACAACCTTTCACGTAACTATGTGGAAAAGCAGATACAGGGTACTTTTCCTCATTGTTTCTGTATGTTAGAAATGCACGCTGAGCTGACTGCCTCACAAGAATGCTAGACACGCAAGGTGGATGTAATTTTCTTTCATACAAATACTGGCTGTTCTGAAGAATGGGGAGAGTCATCATCCATCAAGACCACATGTTGTCATCTAAATATACCATACTAATACATTTAATAAATGAAATTACAGATTTCAACACATATATAACATTTAAATTCATGTTGTAAACAAACAACAAGCAAATCCTACCCCTGTGCAAAATACCATTTTCCAGTTTCACACCATAGGCAGGAAATCAAAAGCAAGAAACAGTGATTTACGCAAGCCAAGCCATCCCTGGCTTGGATGTATCACTTTACCTCTCCGTTCTAGTCACTGAGGCATGCATTGCCAATTGATATGGCCACAGCAACCCCTTTTAAATTTGACTGAACTCCGTCCCTGTAACAAAACCAGAATTTGATCCTTCTGTTGGGGAGTGCTCTGCTAACGATAAGCACCCTGTATGCTGGTGCCAACCAGCATCTAAAACATCATAATTTACAAAACAGTTTCTTTTCAAATTGTTACGCTTGCTCACTAACAACTGGGGAAAAAAAAAAAAAAAAAAAAGAGCCCCCTTTCTAGGCTTCTAGCCCCTAGAAGCCTAGTTCTCATTTCCCGATGATCAAACAGCAGTTCAGTTAAGCAAGGTTTGGTTTAAAAATAGAAGAGGATTTTTCCCTCTTGTTCAAGGCCAGTCACTTAGAAAACTGTATGACACTTTAAAGAGATACTGAATACCAAAATACCAACACCTCTGTGTAAATCTACACTGACATCCCTTTGGTCAAGGCTGATCATCTAAAATATTCATTCACCAATTGAAAGTAAATCACCATTATTAGCAGAAGCACTTTGAGAGAACACTCAAAAATGTGAAAACCCTCTCAGCTGCACACTTAACATGTTACAGACCTGTGCTGCCTTTTCTTCCAGCACTTTAATATATCTATATTAAAACAGTTCTATCCTGCAATAAATTGCATAATATTGTAAATGTCAACTCTACAAAAGTATTGAGAATCATACATAAATGGAGAAGGCAAATGTAACCCCCCCCCAAAAAAAAAGCGCAACTCAAAGATCCTCACCATTCACTAGTAAAACTCTGAGATGTGTACATACTATTGTCCATTCCTGTAATGACCAAGCATTATCTAGCACTTTGCTTTTATGTGCTTTTATTTACTTATGAGGAGTCTCCAAACTAAAGTATCATGAAGTTGAGGTATGAGACATACCGTTAAGTTGAGCTACCAAGCTCAAGTTCCCTTCACAGCGAGTTGTGACAACAGTTGTTAAAATTCATTATGTGATCCACCTGATTGAATGCTGGGGTCTAATACTGGACAGAGTAAATGATCCCCGTGTTTATGAGAGCTTGTGTTGAGTCAAATGACACAAATTTGCAAACCGCTTCCTTTACCTGAATGACAATGAACGAGGTTCTAAGGGCACAGAGCTGGCATGCCACAATCGTCGGGAAAGAAGGATGTGTGCCACCAAGCTGCACGGGGAGGCCACCTTCCAACGGGGTCACGGAGAGAACCAGGCTATGATCAAGCAGCACCACAGATTCTTCCTGTGTTTTTCTATTCTATACGTTAGGAACAGTCAAAGATCTGAGCTACACAAAATTGTGTTTCAGCCGGTTTTACACCCCTTTTGGCTTGATGTCTGAACATTTCACTCTGCAACTAAGGACCTGGTCCTTGCCTCGTGAAAAAGCATCTGCCTGTATGGAAGACAATGTAGATTTGCAACGAGCATGCCAAAAAACATCATTAGACATCGATCTCTTTGGCACGACAGTCTAATCTTACCGCCCCTCAAAGTCCTATTATGCTACCTAAGTTGGATCTGTACAGAGCAATTATACAAAAAGGATCGTTCTTCCTGAAAGTGGCAAAACCAAACTATGACTTTACTGTAAGACAATTCTTTCAGGTCAGCAGTCTTGAATGCAGTCTATCAGCTACAACTCCTGTTGCTTCTGCTCTTAAGAGAGGCGATCAGAGTTTGTTTTTTGAAGTTTGGCAGGAAAATTCAAATTTCATCTCTAGAGCGCACATACTTGGAGGGTTCTTCTGTAACTTGAGATCGCCAGTAGACTGAGTCAAAGCCCCGGCACTTATTTTTAAAGCTTTCAGCTGTATCCTGTCATCACTGTCTTCACTGTCAGAGATAGGACTCATTTCTTGAATTTTCAAGAGATCTCCGGTACTGCAAGTCTTCCCTGTGTTACTGGAACTCATTGTCAGGGCTCCTCTTGGAAAGTCTTCCTTTCTCAAGCTAATCTTCTGAAGTTTAAAAGGGAGTTTGTTTTTCTCTCCTGCAATATCAATACAGTCAAGTGAACAAACCTGTTCTCTTCTGGTTTTGTTATTATCAGCAGGACTATTCAAAGGAGACGACAGGGACAGGTTTTCTTCTTGCTCTTTAACACTGTAAGGAGGAGTGGGGACTTCAAATGTAGCATGAAACTGAGAATAATCGACACGGAAAAAGCCATCTTCTAGGGACATTACCGGGAGGAATCTGTGACCCCAAAGAACTTCATCTTCTGTATACGAGGTCCTAGCTTGACACGTCATTCCTACAGAAACAGAGACAAGAGCATGACACGCTAACGTGAGCAAGCAGACAACAAGGCACATCGAACAAAAATACAAGGTAAGGCTGATGCATAAAATGCAGTTGTAGCCTGTAAGCTAACCAATTTATAGATCATAAAATGGAGCAATTTTTCCTAATCAATCTCTCGACACTCAATGGAGTACCTCCGATTGACTAGATCTTTACGCGAATATTGCAGGAAATAGTGCAGACTCACACCAAGCAAACAGCTTTTGATAAAAGCAAAACATAAAATTAAGGCAGTGTCACATCACTAGGAACAACAACCTTATAGTTTGTAAGTAATGTTTCCTGGAAGTCACCTTGTGTCCTGGTTTGAGGTAAAACAAAACCAATTTTCTTTTCGGTGATTTTACTTTTAAGTCAAGTCTCTTCTAACTGGCTACACTCTGTGAAATTAACAGTATGTTTTTCAGACAGTGTCTGCTTCCAGAGTGATAATGTCTGATGTTTACAGTTAACACTAAGGAATGATATGCAGAAAGGCTCTTGCTTATACTTATAACTGTAACAACGAAAGTCAGCTCACTTTGTTATTTGCCCTGTTGGAGGGTCGGAAGTGGAGAAGCATAGAGGGGTCCCACCTGTGGGGAGGAGGGGACAGGTGACCCCAAACTGACTAATAGGGTATTCCATCCCATTTGCCACGCTCAGGATAAAACCTGAGGGATCAAAGAGTCAGCCTCTTTCTTCAATGGCTGATGTCTGAGGAGGACTCTATGTGTTTGTCTGTCCTTGATCCCGATCCATGCGTTCCTGCCTCCAGATCCAGAATCCAGTTCCTGACCGTCACCGAGTCTAGTCTGAAATTTTCCCAGTGCTGTCGGTGTCATGATCCTCATCCTGGGAGCTCGTTAGGGGCTTTGTATATGTTGTATATATGTAATTACTTTCATATTAATATTATTGTCTTTTCTTTTTATTGTTAATAGTTTTACTTTCATATTTCATTAGCTAGGTTTATTTTCAACCCATAAGTCTCTCTCCCTTATTCTCTCTTCCTTCTCTTCTGGGAAGGGAAAGAGGTTAAAAAAGAGCATCTGTCGTTCGTTTTTGTGGCCAGCCCAGCCTAAACAATGACACCTTGGGAGAAAGAACCATTGCCTGGCAGAGACTTAGAGAATTCTCTGGCAAAAATCGGGCGTGAGGGGAGCCAAAGCTACATTAAAAATTTAATATTCCATTCCTTCTATAGGCTACGCTACTTTTTCTCCAAATAGTATGTCAAGACAAAAGCTGTGCAGAGACACTGCAGCTGTCTTCCACGCTAAGACGCAGGTACCACTGTACAGCTTGTAGAAGAATTTGTTCCACAATACAAATGTACATCACTGACAAGTATTTACATGTGTGAACTGGCAGCTAAAATGTGTTCTAACCAAGCCAAGAAATCTGTTACAGTCTCAGCACAACCGTTCTGATGATAATTAATACAAATAGCCCAGATGAGCAGACCTTCAAGACTTCCTATCGTGGTACTCTTCAGAGGCAGAATTTGCAGTCAGTAAGCCCAAACTCTGATTCGCTCTCCTCTTACTGTTACATTAATTCTCAAACAAGTGCAAAAAGTTTCCCTTGCAATACCCAGTTAGGTAATTGCATCAAGTGTGGTTATGAATGCATGCCTATCTAAGATAAAGGGTTCAGTTGCAGGATGAGAAGAGGCTTCTGTGAGGATCTAAAGACTGCCGTGCTCGACGTGAGAGAGCGTTCTGCCCCGGTGGATTGCGTATTTGTTTCGAGCACGTGGACAGTAATCCATCAGTTCTGTTTCCTGTCCAGCGTGAGATGACCACACTTGGCTGTGCCAGAAGGACATGACTGAGGCAGGTACCGGGCAACCAGTAATCTTGTTGAAAGAGGGATGAAAGTGCTCCTTGATTAATCAAAGTTTAAAATCTTCAAAAGAAGGGAGAGGAAGTTTAGAATATTGATGAACCTACAGAAAGATTTGGACTTCACCAGCATGTATGGATCCTCGACGCAGAGCTTCGTACGTAACTGCAGCGCATTGTCACAGGATTCAAAAAAGAATTAAGTCCTCAAAAGACAAGGCCACAAAGTCAGCTGTCATCTGGACAGCACTGTATCAGAATTTAAAAAAAAAAAAAAAAAAAAGCCCTGCTCATATTTGCCGATAACCACGTGTTCCTACAATCTTTACAACTACGTGGTCTGTATTTCTACTGTAAAACTGGATTTGTTATTTTGCATTCAATTTAATACAAGCTAGGCTGAAAGTGATTTTGCAGCACTGGCAACTTTTAAAGTTCAACATTTCTTCGGAGCGGTGGTCCTTAAAGCATAAGCCTCCTAAGGGTGTTGTACTCCTCTGCATGCCACACTCAAAGAGTGTCAGGGTGCATCTCTTCTTGGATGTGTCGGCCGCTTTGGGCATCCGTAATGCAGAGCCCTGTGGGGAAGGGCTGGTTGGCTAGTAAAGGCCACTGAAGCCCTGTAGCATATGGCAGGATATTCTGGAGCATACAGGATTAGCATCCTGAAAGGATTAACAGCTGCCTCACTAAAAATATCAGGACTGAAAACAAAGACTAAAAATTAGAGCATGCATATTATTCTAAATCTTACCGGTAGTCTCAACGATTCCTTCAAGGATGACAACTATTTCAAATTGCTCGCTTCTTAGCGATCTTTGAGAAAGACAAAAAAAGGGGCTCTTTGAGTTAATTTCATGACAGATGGTTAATGGGGAAACTAAAAACAGCTGGTCAGCTCCAGTTCCAAATCCGACATCCAGTTCACACTGGTCTAGTGGCAGAAATTCTCCCTCCGGTGTCTGTCGAGACTAAAGATGAAAAGATGATTTAGAATCGCTGTATGAGGCAAAACATGAAAAGCAAGTTTAAACATGCCTCTTTCGTAACATTATCATCTACATATTAGGTCTGGGGTCTTCATGATGGAGATAGAAGTAATGCTAAATACTATAAGGATACTATATATGACCAACTTTGACTTTTCTTACCATGCCACTAGATCTCATCATCATCTACAAACTTTACTATAAATACTTTTTTTTTTTTTTAACCAAAACAGAGGTACCACACTACACGCCTCATAACGGATGTTCGCTGTGAACGTCCTGCAGCAAAAAGCTCCCAAAAATGAGAACAAAATCTACAAGCCAGGCACATTTTAATTCATTGCCTGAATTCATGTTTCGTTATTTTTATACATTACTAATTTTTGTTTGGTGGACACAAACGCAAAGGTAGGCATCACAGTAATTGTACAGTATGTCTGGTAACCGACATTTCCACAAAACTATCTGAATTGTTACTAATGGTGCTATTATCTCTTGCCAATTTGCATGTACCACCTACTGTATGTTGATTTTGATAATGAACTTATGATCATTATTAAGCTAAATGGCCCTTTTTTATCCACATCACGGGTCCAGTAAAAATACTGATACGATAGCTTCCCCCCGCCCCATAGCGTTCCCCCAAAATTCTCCTGGTATTCAAAGTATAACTAAAAATTACATCAGCTGGCCCAGCAGCACCTCAGCTGATTGTTTTAAAGGTCTTTGGTGGAAATTGCCCATTAAAATGAAAAGCTTAGCAAAGTCTAGTTAAAATCCTTTCTGCTTATTGCTTATCAGAAAGCACTTAATTCTTTAAGAGGCCGACTACTGGTTATAAACGATAGATTATTCCATAGCTACTGAATAGTTTTAACTCTGTTGCATTGGTGTTGACAAATGTATTGGTTCCATCGCTTGGAAACTATCCATCAGTCCTGAGAGCAAGTCGAAGCTTGCAGTTTTCCCATTGACTTAGATCTGATTGGTATTCTTCTAAGAAAGTTTCTGTCTTTAAAAAAAAATCCCTGAGCAACTAGTGTGCCTTCAGATTGTCTCTCTGCTTCACCTGTATCTCAGAAATGCTGAATTTTTAACTGCCTGGTATTTACTGGTGATTACATATGCAGTTAGGTAGCTGGCAGAGTACAGCTCCTTATTAAATACAACACATGATTTCACTTATGTGCTACGTGTCTGTCTTTCTGTGGAGGAAAAACAAAATTCTTCCTATCTAAGTAACCAGGTTCTCCCTTTCACAAGAGTCAGTTTGTCCATTATTGATGAGGACAGGGAAAAGAAAATATCAGCTGATTGCTTGTAAAAGCATTCTCATGGATTATTTGTGCTTTGAAAGGTAAAAGACAGTGCTATAAATTAAAAGCAATCGTGACAGTCTCTGTTATATGCACAGGTATAATCAAACTACTGCAAAAACATCCTTTCTCTTTTCCTGTGGGAACCCGCAGCACTAAGCTGCAGGCTTCACCAATGCTTTTGTTGCCTGGCTGCTATTCTTTCAGGGGGCGCACAAACTGTTTGGCAACGTGTGATCTTTGCTCCGAGGTCACAAGGCTCTACGTTAGCTGTATGAACCAGCACCTAAACCTGAAATTTTCCAAAAGTTTAATCAAATACAATTGCCTAGACAAAAATGTGCATATTTGCACAAAGTGCTGCCTGAATGACTTAGGAAGTGTTTCATCTACAAACCATTTTTCTCTCTGGAAGAATCTTCGATCAATTCCGCTCAATAGTAAACAAATCCAGCGAGGATGATTAGAGGTAACAGATCTGGGAGAAAGCAAAAGGTTGTGTTTGAGGTACTCGGTATCTTACATACACGACTGATTTATGCAGGGCATGGAGAATTTTTAAACTTATTTGTTAAATAAAAAGAAATGAACCTGAATTAAGCCCTAATATTTTAAGATCCCTAGCCAGTGACCTTTGTTGCATATATATATAGCTTTAGTCAAAGGACCACGAAACAGGGTGGAGGACCATAAACTGTCAGCAATAAGTATGAAAGGAACACTTGTGATTTTTCATTTCGATCACCCACATAACACAAAGCCAAATAAACTCTGCAGATTAATACATGCTTGAATAAGGGCACGATTACTTAGAAATGCCCCAGCTTTCATTTTAAATGTGGCCAAAGATGGAGAATCCAAAGGTCTAGATCAGTTGCTCTGAAGGTTAATTGCCTCGCACCTAAGAAAAAAAAAAAAAAAAAGGACTCCTTCTGTGTCTGAATTTTTCCACCTTTAACTTTCTGCCACTGGATCTTTGTTTTCTTATTACTAGGCAGACTTCCATTGCATAATCGCTTGGTCTGTTTTTCTGTCTGAGCAAACATTTCATGCCCTTTGAGTCTTTGCTCCCATACTTTATTCATTCTCAGCGCTTTTCTAAACCCTATTGTTTAAGCACATCCTTTTTTAACCAGAGACAACACAGTTTTATTATTATTATTAACCTGCTTTCAGTTCACTTTAAAGAACTCACATAAATATGTTTTGATACCTAGGTAGACTAATTAAGCATTGGAGTAGAAAACGCAGGATGCAAAAGACAGATAATCATTAAGCTTAATATCACAGTACGCTGTAGAGAAACTCAGGAATCTAGAAAATGCTAAACTGGTACATGCTAATTTACCATACGGTACTATGGTATTTTCACTTCTGGTATTTGAGAGGAAAACCCTTGACCTCACCTATTTGCACTTCTGTCCCACTCTTAGACTAGCAACTTGCGAGAACATTTATTATGTATTACATTACTGAAATAATATGAACTTGTTCCTTTGATACTGCTGTTAAAGAATTACATGGGTTTTTGGTAGTGACATTACACCTGGAGCTCGAGCTTAGGTAATTCCCAGGATGACTGCTACTTTTTAATAGAATACAGCTGCTCTAAAATGACCTAAGCGTGCTAAGCTTGTTCAGACTGGGGAAGAGAAGGCATAGAGGCAATCTAATAGCAACCTTCCAAAACCACGTATGAGGAGGGTAACCAAGAAGATAGAGCCAGGCTCTTCACAGCAGTGAAGTGGCAGCAAGAGACAACAGGCCTAAATTGAAACAAGAGAAGTTCAGACTGAATTAAAGAAAAACTTTTCCATCCTAAGGACAGTTAAGCAGTGGAAGACCTTGCCCAGCAAGGCTGCGCAGTCTTTGTCCTTAGAGGTTTCCAAAACCAGATTGGAAAAAGCCCAGAGCAACCTGGCCTGACCTCCTAGCTCACCACGTTGTAGGCTGGACTAGAGACCTCCCAAGGTCCCTTCCAATCTGAATGATTCTGTGATATTAGAAAACACATTGTTTGCACTTTCTGCCCTGCTTATCGAGTCATTGAGATCACAATATAATGGGTCGTATTTGCAATGACTGCAATTTGCGAACTTTCTGTTGCAGAATCACAGAATCTTCTTAGTTGGAAGGGACCTTTGAGATCATCAAGTCCAACCACAAAAAAAAAAAAAAAAAACCAAAACCACAAAACAAAACACCAAACACTAAAAACAAAACCCACACAAAACAAACACCCACAACCTCACACCACACCCACCCACAAACAGACGCAAACCAACAATCTCGGGCACTACAGCATGCCATGAAGTGCCACGTCTACACGTTTCTTAAATACCTCCAGGGATGGCGACTCCACCACCTCCCTGGGCAGGCTGTTCCAGTGCTTGACCACTCTTTCAGTAAAGTAATTCTTCCTAATAACTAATCTAAACCTCCGCTGCGGCAACTTTACAGCATTTCCTCTGGTCCTGTCATTATTCACTTGGGAGAAGAGGCCAACACTCACCTCTCTACACCCTCCTTTCAGGTAGTTGTAGAGGGCAATGAGGTCCCCCCTCAGCCTCCTCTTCTCCATACTAAACATGCCCGGTTCCCTCAGCCTCTCCTCATATGACTTGTTCTCTAGATCCCTCACCAGCTCGGTGGCTCTCCTTTGGACATGCTCCAGCAGCTCAATGTCCTTCCTGTAGGGGGGGGCCCAGAACTGAACCCAGCCCTCGAGGTGAGGCCTCACCAGTGCCAAGTACGGAGGCACCATCACTTCTCTACTCCTGCTGGCCACGCTATTCCTGATACAGGCCAGGATGCCGTTGGCCTTCTTGGCCACCTGGGCACACTGCTGGCTCACGTTAAGCCGGCTGTCCACCAACACCCCCAGGTCCTTTTCTGCCGGGCAGCTTTCCAGCCGCTCTTCCCCAAGCCTGTAGCGTTGCCTGGGGTTGTTGTGGCCGAAATGCAGGACCCGGCACTTGGCCTTATTAAACCTCATCCCATTGGCCTTGGCCCATCGATCCAACCTGTCCAGATCCCTCCGTAGAGCCTTCCGACCCTCAAGCAGATCAACACTCCCACCTAGTTTGGTGTCATCTACAAACTTACTGAGTGTGCACTCAATCCCCTTATCTAGATCATCAATAAAGATATTAAACAAGACTGGCCCCAAAACTGAGCCCTGAGGGACACCATTGGTGACCGGCTGCCAACTGGATTTCACCCCATTAATTACAACTCTCTGGGCACGGCCATCCAGCCAGTTTTTTACACAGTGAAGAGTACACTTGTCTATACCACGATTCGCCAGCTTCTCCAGAAGAACGCTGTGGGGGACGGTGTCAAAGGCCTTACCAAAGTCCAGGTAGACAATGTCCACAGCCTTCCCTGCATTGAGAAGGCAGGTTACATGGTCATAGAAAGAGATCAAGTTGGTTAAGCAAGACCTCCCTTTCATAAACCCATGCTGGCTGGCGCGGATCCCTTGGCTGTCCTGCACTTGCTGTGAGAGCTCACTCAAGATGATCCTCTCCATGATCTTTCCCGGTACCGAGGTCAGACTGACAGGCCTACAGTTTCCTGGATCCTCCTTCCGGCCCTTCTTGTAGATGGGCGTCACATTTTGTTTGCTTTCAGCTTTTTCAAAGCTGTTAATTGGTACCGCTCAAAGAGTAGGTGCCTGCTGGTCATAACCCAAAGCACGCTGGCTCTATGGCTACTATGCTTCACGATTTTACTTTTATAACTACTGCTTAGCACATATTGAAAACAGGCTACAATGCTTTTACGTTCCTCAGCTTTAAGAATCAAAACGTCCTACACTACTAGCTGAAACACTTTACAGACCACTTTACGCACCAACACTGTCATGCTTATCTGTGACATATGTAGCCCCATCAGCAGAAGATTAAATAGGTACTGTAATTTTTTAAATATCAATACTGATCGCCATACAGTGGATGCTGGTTGCTGCTGCTATCGCCAGATCACTCAGGCACAGTAGTGAGCTCCAGGAACTAACAGGCAGAAAAATACAGTTCACTGTGACACTGAACAGACCAGGATATCTGCAATGGCACATTTTCAGCAGCTAGTTCCAACTGGCTTCTTTCTGTTTCTTGCCCCAGGAGTTTGCTTCTTCCTGCCTCTACAGCACTCAACGTAAATTAGAAAGACTCGGGTCTTTGCAGAAGTTTTTGCTGAAGTACGCACACTTAGTCTTGTAACTCTGTTTTCCAAACTCTCCACAACTCAGTCTATAAAGGGACCCAGACTTTCTTGTGACATCACTACACCATGCTGCTGTGCAGTCACCCAGACCACAAAAAAAGCCAGCACAGTGTGGTGGCACCACTATAATCTACCGAATATCCTAGGGCATATATCACGCTTCCAGTAAATGCCCACTCAGACAGACTTAGATTGGTGTACTTTCTTTACAAATGTAAATCCTCAGGGCTCCATTGGTCCCACCGAAACACCATGTTCACTACTAAATATGGCTCCTATCAAGTACAAAAGTGTGATAAGGCATATTTCTTCACATTCTTTCACTGTGACACAAGTTTAAAAAAAATTCTAGCTATCTAATCGGGTACAGGAGAAGTGCAGCAAGATCAGCTGTCAACAGCATTGTACAAAGCACAGAGGAAAGAGCACAAATCACAAAAAGGCAGAACTCGCTCAAGATAAATGGTTAGCGAGTTCCAATACATCCACCATAGGGTTACAGGACACACAAAGGTACTTGAAAGCAGCTGATGTAAATTCACACACTGCCGGAATGGCCGCTATGGCTGCTGGAATGATGCGTCCAGTCCAAGGGGCACCTCAGCAAACTGAGGAGGATTTACAGAAAGACATGGGAACTAATATCACGCCTTGTAATGAGGACCGAGAGGGCAGCTCGTACACAGACATTTACTTCTAAACTTTCCTGTGTCTATAGCTTATATTTGCCAAAGCTTGCAAAGTAGCTTGAAGACAAGTCATGGGCATGATGATCATTTGAAAGAAATAAAGTGTTACTCACTGATTCATTGTCTAGTCTATGAAACAGCCATCATAAGACAAATTAGTGAAGCAGGTCCATCAAATGTCCTTGCGTTTTCTCTCCCAATCATCTGCATACCAGC
Source organism: Numenius arquata (assembly GCF_964106895.1). Taxonomy (NCBI): domain Eukaryota; kingdom Metazoa; phylum Chordata; class Aves; order Charadriiformes; family Scolopacidae; genus Numenius; species Numenius arquata. Next base: position 8,157,580 of record NC_133598.1, on the reverse strand, counting down.
ATTGTGTAGCAATGGAATTGTCAACAGAAAGCACACTACGCTGTGTGCTCGGTGTCTTATTTCAAAACAGGTTTATAGCGAATTACTATCACTAAAACTACAACTGTGACACTGCTTTTATTCCACTTCGACTTGCATTCTGTCTTGGATGATGGACAGAATTAAATACTTTAGAAGAGGCTTTCTGCTAATTAATAGTTAGAGGTCAACAAAAAAATGGTTTTGCCAGCTTCCTGATTCCTACAAAAATTGCTCCATTGTAACTTCTGACAGCTTGTTCCCATATACGCATACAACCTCTTTTGAATCTTAGCAGATTCTCCATTTTAAATGGTATTCTACAGCAAGAAAAATTAACAGTTCAGTCAAGCTTTCTGCACAGAAGGAAAACAGCCTTTTGTATTTACCATTGTCCCATCACCTACTGTATCATGCTTGTTTCGGCAGGTAATTAAAATGGCCAAACAAGTGCTCCAAAGAGAAAATTACCATAGAGAACATTTACAACATTCAAATATGATTTTCTGAAATGAACGTCCAGCTTGTGGGATCCAGCTTGTGATGCTCCCCATCAAGTGTGCTCCCGTGACAAGACATAGCTGCTATGAGCTATGTTGCTTCATCTTGGTATGCTGCACGCAGTGTTTTCCTCCCATTCTACGCCTGCCCGATGTCTCTTCAGACTTCGGTGCTTGCCAAACCTTACTGTCTCCTGACGATTTGTCTATTTTTTTTGGTTATGATCGCCTTTGAATTCCAGTTTTCTTGCATTCTGAATTAAGCAAACCATTGTCAGTGATTGATAAATAGGTATCAGTGGCAATCAAAGGGCATTTCCACTAAAGCACCTACACAATCCCTCTGAAACACTGGGAGGCTACTGGCCGGAACCATGGGATAAGGAACTGTAAGTTAAAGCTCCTCAAGTTTCCCCAAGGGGAAGAAGAGGTCAAGGTTGATCTTTGTCCTAATTTAATATCACCACAAAATGGGTATAATCAATTTCTTATTCCCAGCTGTCACCTGCTAAGGGGCATGCCTTAGTATCCCTCCCTGCAGCTATCCTGCATCCTGATGCATCCCTCCTTCCTGACCAGAGTGGCTTCCTGCCAGCCTCAAAATCCACTGGGATGCCTCTGGGAGCTCTCTGACGAGACAGCCTTTTTTCCCTATGCATGCTTGGCTCTTCAGTAGCTCCCACTATAGGCAGCCACAGCAAATTTTTCTGAAGCCCTTCTTACCTCCCCAGCCACGTCTGCTCACCCATATGCCAAAGGACAGGGAAGCTGTCCCTGGGGCAGGGCAAAGCCACCAGCAAACAGCAGCAGGGGCTGCACAGGGGAAGCTCCAAGACGCCTGGGCGCACGGTTGCACTTGGCCTGTGCCCTGCCTGCGCTGGCCCACTGCAACGCGGGTGTCCCGTCCTGCCCACCATCGCGTCAGGCCTCACCTTGATCAGCTTGCAGCGGATCTGGGCAGACACCATGTGGCTGTTGCGGAGGTTGCCGACACGGAACATGAGGCAGAGCTTGCCATCCCGCTGTGAAACAACTGCAGTATGGCTGAACATGAGGGTCTCGGCTCGCTTCTTGGGCTGGGACATCTTGATGAACATGCAGCCAATGAGGAATGCATCAACGATGGAGCCCAGCAGTGACTGAAAGAGGAAGAGCACAATGCCCTCAGGGCAGCGCTCGGTAATGTAGCGGTGTCCATAGCCAATGGTGGCTTCAGTCTCTATGAAGAAGAGGAAGGCAGAGGGAAAGTTGTATACGTTGGCCACACACGGACTGTAAGTGTCATCATGTGCCCGGTGCAGGTCACCTCGTAGGTAGGCAATGACCCACCACATTGAGGCCATGACCAGCCAGGCAACTGTGTAGGTCAGCAGGAAGATGAGCAGGTTCCAGCGCCACTTGAGGTCCACCAGCGTGGTGAAGAGGTCAGAGAGGTAGCGGCTGCTCTCGCCACCCAGGTTCCCGTGTTGCACGTTGCAGCGCCCGTTCTTGTCCACAAAGCGCTGCCGCTCTCTGCGGGTGCCGCCGCAAGTCGGGCCCACTGCCTGGTACTCGTCCCCAAACTTCCTGCGCAGGGCAGACATGCTGCCGGCTGCCGAGGCCCTCCGCGGGCGTGGTGAGGATACGGCGGGGCGGTGGGGCGGAGGCACCTCGCTTCCTCCGCGCCGCAGCCTCCGCGCACAGCACCGGCCCTCAGGGAGCAGGTTGCCTCCGGACGCCCACAGAGCGGGTATCAGCCGCCGACAGCGCAGAACACAAACGGACGGACCGTCCGCGACGAAAGCGAGCGGACGCCAGAATGCGCAGCGGGCGGGCCGGAGCCGGGGCGGTGCCGGAGCCGGGGCGGTGCCGGAGCCGGGGCGGTGCCGGAGCCGGGGCGGTGCCGGAGCCGGGGCGGTGCCGGAGCCGGGGCGGTGCCGGCGGGGGGCGGTGCCGGCGGGGGGCGGTGCCGGCGGGGGGCGGTGCCGGCGGGGGGCGGTGCCGGCGGGGGGCGGTGCCGGCGGGGGGCGGTGCCGGCGGGGGGCGGTGCCGGCGGGGGGCGGTGCCGGCGGGGGGCGGTGCCGGCGGGGGGCGGTGCCGGCGGGGGGGCGGTGCCGGCGGGGGGCGGTGCCGGCGGGGGGCGGTGCCGGCGGGGGGCGGTGCCGGCGGGGGGCGGTGCCGGCGGGGGGCGGTGCCGGCGGGGGGCGGTGCCGGCGGGGGGCGGTGCCGGCGGGGGGCGGTGCCGGCGGGGGGCGGTGCCGGCGGGGGGCGGTGCCGGCGGGGGGCGGTGCCGGCGGGGGGCGGTGCCGGCGGGGGGCGGTGCCGGCGGGGGGCGGTGCCGGCGGGGGGCGGTGCCGGGCGTCACGGAGCGCGCGGTGCCGCCGGCCTGCGTTTGCTGCACGCCTTTGGCAGCCAGCGCCTCTTTCCGCGCTCAGAGACCCCTGGGCGAGGACGGATGATGATGACGTGACAAATGTCGTAACACCCTGGTAGCGGAGATCGGGCTGCCGGAGACGAGAATCATGATGTGAGCGGCGGTGCGTCATCCGCCGAGAGGCCGCGCTGGCGGCAGCACTAGGGATTTTAAAAGGAAATCGCGAGATAGGTCAGCTCTTAGACAAAGGAATGCAAAGATGCTAATCCTCAATCTGCATTTGAAAGAAATAAGAATTATAAGTGAACCACTCCTGGCTACCACCGGAGTTCTGCTTACCCCGAACTAGCAGAGAAGCTGTTTGAAAGCCAGTTCCCTAGAAGCTTAAGTGATTCCAGTGCAGCTCTTGTGTTTTTGATGGACGGAAAAGATCTGAAATCAGCAGTTTACTAATGGCATTAGAAGTTCAAAGTGGGGCTAGGCTGCTGACTTTCCCTGCCCCACCCCTTACTATTCTTAATGTTGTTTCTCAAAAATAATCAATATTTGAATTTAATTCTCAGTTATATAACAACAGTATTGACATTCAGGTCAGTCATTTCAACACCTAATTTTCAGCAAAGCACTGTCATTACAAAACTGTAACCTGCTGTTACTGAGTTTTTAGAAAGTAAGTCTGTAATAACTGGTGATTATGTTTTGCTTCAGTTCTAGACTAGGAAATGAATAAACTATTTGTCTGAAGTTTAATTTCAGTATTTTCACCAAATGCTAAAGCATAAGCAAATGTTTTTAAAAACGTTCACACTAGCTGCAGTAGGTGCTTTATGGTATTTGAGGCGTCATATTTTCCAGAACTCAAGAGGATCACAATTTCCTCCCAAATCAAGCACATCATTTTTACTGCAAATATGGAATCATAGAATAGCTGAGTTGGAAGGGACCTTAAAAGATCATCTAGTGAACACCCTTGAACACCTCCAGGGATGGGGCATCCACAACTTGTCTGGGCAACCTCTGCCAGTGTCTCCCCACACTCAGAGTAAAGAATTTCTTCCTAATATCTAATCTAAATCTACCCTCTTTCAGTTTAAAACCACTACCTCTCGTCCTATCACTACACTCCCTGGTAAAAAGTCCCTCTCCATCTTTTCTGTAGGCCCCCTTTAGGTATTGGAAGGGGCTCTAACGTCTCCCTGGAGCCTTTTCTTCTCCAGGCTGAGCAACCCCAGCTCTCTCAGCCAGTCCCCATAGGAGAAGCTTCATAGGAAATACCAGATGCATGAAACAATTTGAAATTAATTTAACTGGTGAACGAAACTTTATAAAAATATTTCCTTGTCCCTAAGTATCCCTTAGCAGAAGAGCATTATACTCTTGATATTTCTTGCAAAAGAAATATCCACAGCAGTGGAGTCAGTGAGAAGGCATTATCCAAGATGTTGACAAAACCCTTTCATTTAACGATCCAACAATAATCACGTGTCTCCAGGCCTGCTGGTCAGAGACAGTTTCTTAATACTCTGAAGGGGAGACAGTAGCAGCAGAGTCTACCTTCTAACTCTAAACTAATTTTTAAAAGCATATATTGTGTCTTTTGGAGGGAGGTTTGCTATCTAACACACACTGAAGAGAAATTTGATTACCTAGCTGTACAGAACACAAATATCCAGATTTGGTAATTCCAGACTCCTACTTCCTTGCAGGTTATGTGGACGATACCAAGCTGTACTGCACAGCGCAGTAAGATGCAAAGAATACACAGCTCACCTCAGTGTTTCAGCACCGTACAGATGCTGCAGCTCATTGGCTCTCAGCAGGGCTCATTAGTCTGTATGTAGTACCCCAGTAACAGTTACGCTCCCATTCTGCAGCCAGTTCAAACTTGGCTAGTTACAGCATATGCCAGATTTTTATGGCCTGGATCCCTCCTCATGCACGCCCAGCCAGCTGTCCTGTGCGATCAGCCTGCGAGCTCCTGCTCCCTTGAGGGCTGTCCAGCAAACATCCACCAGCACGATTTGCCCCCAAGTATTTTTGTGCCTGCTCCAATGCCTCAAGGGATAAACTCCCCTACAAAAAAATCCAGAAAGCCCCTGCAGTGTCTTCCTTCAAGTCTCCCAAAGCCATCACACAGCTGGCAGCAGCCCGGCGACCAGATGGGTGCATTCGCCACCATCGACACTCGCTCCCTGACCTCAGACACGGGGCTCTGGAGCCCGGGCGGTACAGAGCAGGCCCAGGCCGCGGCAACGGCCCTGGCCGTAGGACGCCCCGGCTGCCGCCCGTGCTCCCTCACGGGAAAGTCGCACCCGGCGCCGCCACCTCGGGGCCAATACACCGCGCCGGAGCTCGCAGTCGCCAGGCTCGGCGCCGCGCTGCCGCTCCGACTCTCCGCTGCGGTTACGCGGCGAATCGCCAGCGGCGCACAACGAGCCAGGCGGGTTCCAACCCGCCCCGGTCCCGGCGCTGTCGCCCGCTCGGCCCCGAGCGGGTCGGGGGAGAGGGGGAGGGGGGGAGGGGAGGAGGGGGGGAGGGAGGCGGCGCGTAGGACGGCTGTGAGGGCGCATGAGCGAGGCGCGCAGCGGGCTACACGGACGCGAGCGCCGGGGAGCTGCTTTGCTGCCTGCAGGGCGGGCAGATAGCACCGCAGAGGCCCGGGGCTGGGCCCGCACCCTCAGGTAACGGTCGCCCGGCGGCAGCACTGCTCCCGAAGCGTGTCGCGGCTCTGTACCTGCAGAGGCGGCCAGGGCGACGCCATTTTGCAGCCGGGTGGGGCGGGGCGTGGCAGGCCGGGCTGAGTTCTGACGCTGCCTTCGAGGCGCGGGCCCCGGCACGAGGGAAGCCTGCGGGTCCGATGCTGTTTGTCTGGCGGGCTCTGGCCGGTGCCTTGGGGCCGGGCCTGGCGGAAGCCCTGGGGAGTCCTCCAGGCGGCGAACATGGGGCTGGAGAGGCGCTTGTTGCCGCGTAGCTGGGGAAGCAGGTCTGGAAGAGGACGTCCCGCTGCCGGCGTGCAGGAAGTCCAGCCCGGGGCGTAACCCGTTGGCCCGAGGCTGGGCCGTGAGGAGGGTCGGCCGCAGGTTGCCGTCGGCAGTCATCGGTGCCCGAGCACGGTCGTATGAAATGCAGATGCATTTTTATACCTAATCACTGGGGTGATCTTCTCCTGGAAAGACGTTAAAATGCCACTGCTTTCTAAAGTGAAATCTACTGCTTTGACCGATTTATGTGGATTACAGAAGCTTTATGTTGTATTAGGCTGTGAAAGACGCTAGGTTTATTTTCTAAGGTAATGGGGATATGCCAAAGCATATTATGCTTCTGTTTAATCCCCTTTGATCCCAGCTACAGCATTAGTTCAGTATATTTAGCCCTTTCCAAATACTAACAGGCCTTTTCTTAGTCAGGGAAGGTGGCTCAAACCCTCTGTCTCAGGAACAGCTGGGCAAGGATATGGGTGAAAAATGAATTATGGTTTAGGGTAGATATTTTTAAGAATGAAATTGTATTTGAGCCTATTCATACTACAATGATGAAAGGACAGATTCGTGGTGTTGAGCACCTCTTGCAAAATATCACATGCTGGGACTGAATTTAATACCTTGAAGGTAGCCCTGAGTATTGACATGGAGCACGCTGGTGACAGATCATTGGATAGGGAATGCTTTTCATTATTCTGACTGTTCATTGCAGTAAGTCCTGGCTAACAGGATTTTTACAGAACATGGGAAATGCCTCTGGGGTGGTCTTCATTTTGATTTTTTTGCTAAAAGTCTGGGAAATAACTCAGGTTTTCTTGGATTTTGGTGCTAAATAAGTTTGACTGTGGCAAGTACGCATTCTTACAAAGACAGAACACATAATTAAAGTTCCTTTTCTTGATAATTAGAGAAGATTTAAATACGTGTCAAATGAAAGGCAATAGTCAAGGAACCAGAGCAGTTGAATCAGTTGCCAATACATTTCTTTTGACATGAAGTGTGGATGTGAAATGTTTATTTCTGCAAGGCAATGGGTAATAAAAATGCTTTTGAAAGTTAATTGTGTATGTAATGTATGTAATACACTTGAGTACAATCCATGGATTAGAGTGAAATTTCAACACTCTCAGTTCACTTGCTCAGAGAACTGAGAAAACAAACTCTTAAGAGAGTTATGTTCTGATACCCAGGTGGGCTACTTAAGCATAGCAGTAGAAGATAAAGGGTGTCAAACCACAGGTGACTGTTGAGCTTAATATTTCAGTACATTGTAGAGAAACTCAGGAATCTAGAAAATGCTAAATTGGTATATCCTAACTTGTGATGCATTTTCAGGCAGCTAATCAAAATAAAGTTGAACTAGAAAACCATCAAACTTGTGTCATGCTATCAAAGTATCAGTCTTACCTACAAATAGAAGCACAAGGAACATCCTTTATTGCATTTAGCAAAGAGGTGGAATATCCCACATTTCCTTCTAACCCTTCTTGTATGCTGTTATGGCTGCTTAGTTTTCTGCAAGCATTACTCTGATGAATTTTGTGAATGTGAACGAGATTTTAAATGCTCTGGAACACACAAAGAGTTTCATCTCAGACTGGCGATTATAAGCATAGATTCAGTTTTTCAGTTTGAACTGAAATTGTTCTGGAGTAATTTGCTCTCGGTGACAAGAAAAATCAGCGGTAGAAGCACATAATGGAATTTTTGAGCAATGGAAGTAGCCTTTTTTTTTGCTGTAGCATCCTTAGTTCTAGTTCTGGGCAAATGGTGCTTATTGGTGCTTTTAGACATCCATTTTGCAGCATGTTTTTTTTCTTTTCTGTATCTTTAGACAGGTTACTTAGGCCTTCTAAAACTGTCTGTCTTGAGAATAGAATAGGAAGCATCTGCTCTCATCAGCATCAGCTTTATCCAAGATACCATATGGTTATTATATAACAATATTTTTCATGTTGTTAGTTGTGTAGCAGAATAACTGCAGGACTCTGCCTGAGTCAGGTTAAACAACACTTGAGAGACACATGTACTAGGAATTTACTATTTTTACATGATGACCATTTTTCTCGCATGCTTGAGCTTAGGTATTATCTTTGCTCATTTCAGGACTGCCTCTGAATCGCAGTCCAGCAAGAAGAAACTATCGTGTTGATTTAAGTTCAACATTTGTCTCAAAGATTAAGAACAAAGCCATGCCAGTCCTTTCGGAAGACTCAGGTAACTAATCTGCATGCTTTGGACAGACCAGTGACTGAAATCTTAGTGTATGTGTTTCATACAGGAAAAGAATTCAAATGGAGTTAAATAAAACAGAATTAAGACAGTTCAACTAGATTTCTTAGCAATTACCTAAAAGACAACAAGGAAGGTGGAGTATAAAAGGTTGAAATTAAGTTAGATTTCAGGAAACGCCTAGGGCCCCTGAATATATGCTGGTAGACAGGCTTTTATGAACAAACTTGGACTTCTCAGTATAACACCGGCTTCTACACATGCTTATTAAAGATCAGCCCTTAGATCTCTGCTGTGCCACTTCCTAATATTTTCTGCAAAAGCGTTGGTAAGGTTTGTTAATATTCTTCCTTTTGACTTAAAAAAACAGTGATTCCCTTCAAGGCTTGCTAACCAGCTTCTCCAGTATGCTACCCAGAGTGAAGTCATACATGCTAATGATACTGAGTTTTAAAGCAGAAGTGAGTTTGAGCCTCCTGGATCCAATGCACTCTAAAATGCATGGAGCGAATAGCCAAAGGAGCAGATTTTGACACACACACCCTCTTTTTTTTTTTTTTTTTTCTTCCTTTTTTTTTTTTTTGTGTGTGTGATCCACCAGGAAGAAACCTAACATTTGCCTGGCCCTTTGTACTGCTAAATTGGGATATTGATGATTTAAGCACTTTTTAGAAAACTTGCCACAGCTTTGCTTCTATCACAGTGAAAATTTACACCAGTCCTTTCCTCCTGTGGTCAGACCTGACTTCTGATGGGTACCTCAGAGCTAGGAAGGTCAGGATAACACTTGTAAGCAAAATTGCTCCGGAAATAGGGCTGGTAGCTCTGCAACAAAGGAGATAGTTCAGTCATTTTGCAAGTCTGCTGTGGCATTTTAATAACTCAAGGTTTGTTAGAAGGCTAACTATTCTGGAAACAAAGGGTAGTTAACGTGAAGGGAGAAACTTCAAAAGTAATGTCTTTAAAAATATATATTGATTTGGTAGCTTTTGTCTTGGAATCATAGAATCTAAATCGTTTAGGTTGGAAAAGATCTTGAAGGTCATTGGGTCCAACCGTTAACCCACCACTGCCCAAACCACCACTAAACCATGTCCTTAAACACCACACCTACACATCTTTTAAATACCTCCAGGGACGGTGACTCGGTCACTTCCCTGGGCAGCCTGTTCCAATGCCTCAGCCTTTTGGTGAAGAATTTTTTCCTAATATCCAGTCTAAATCTCCCCTGGTACAACTTGAAGCTGTTTCTTCTTGTCCTATTGCCCTTTACTTGGGAGAAAAGACCAACACATGCCCCCCCCCTTGCTACAACCTCCTTTCAGGGACTTCTAGAGAGCAGTAACTCCCCTCAGCCTCCTTTACTCCAGGCTGAACAACTCCAGTTACCCCCTTAATATGATATATCTTACATCTTACACTGTGTTTGCCACTTATGAAGGGAGCATTGCAAAATGAGTGGAAGATAAGCACAAGTCTCTGCAATCTTAACGATCACGAAGATGGTAGTCAATTAAATGTAGTTGATGTTAAGTCTGCAATAGGAGATCCTGTGAGACATGCCATCTACAAAGCTTTTGTTCTGTCTTGAATTTAAATTTAGGATTGCATGAAACTTTGGCCCTTTTGACATCTCAGCTAAGACCTGACTCAAATCACAAAGAGGAAATGGGATTCCTTAGGGACGTCTTCAGCGAGAAGAGTCTCAGCTACTTGATGAAGGTAAAAGTTCATTTATGAACATGTATTTTCCTTACAGGTTACTTATTCTCTGTAAAAAGTAAACATCAACTGTTTACTTTGCCAAAGCTTTTTTTTTTTTTGGTAGAATTCTATACTGACCAAAACAAGTATTTATTTAAGCACAAGTATTAAGAACATTCATTGACAATTAACATATTTTGTTCAGAAAAAACATTTCTGCATTGATTGCCAAAATGCAGATACAGTGCCCCGTACCTAAACAGCGGTGTGAGATGGCTTCATTTTTTACTTTATGCTGCTGAAGTCTTAACAGCTTTTCTGGCTATCTGTGAAACTAGCATAAGCAAAAAGAAAACAAAAATACTTCTAAAAAAAAGCAAAAGTAACCCCAAGACAGGTTATTTTTCTGACACCTCAGAAAAATTCCTTAAATATAAAAATATTGCAGCGTAAATATATTGACAAAGTTTTGTGTTTGTTTTATATCTCTGTAGTAATATACCTCAGTAATCTTTTTCAGATTCATGAAAAACTCCGTCATTATGAAAGGCAGAGTCCAACTCCTGTTTTACATAGTGCAGCAGGATTAGTTGAAGATGTGAGTAAAAATTCTTGTCTCCTTATTTTCCTATTATTTAAGTCTGCTTTTCTAACAAATCAAAGCTTTGCAGTTGTGCTATATGTGTACATATTTCTCATCTTCCCCAATTGTCTTTGGAATCTGTTGGCTAGTTTCACTCATGATTGATCAAGGAAATGAGAGCTCAAAGATACCATGTCATTAAATGTCCAGTGAAGACACACACAGGCAGGTAGAACAGAAGGATGCTATTAATGGCCTTCATAAGGGAGAGGCTGCAAAAAGCATTCAGTCCTTTCTTGGCAATAGACTATCCCAGCTAAGCATTCGGTCTTAAGGACTTAAATCCATTACAACCCACACAGCATTGGTATTTGCAGAGAATGGTTTGGATTGGAAGGAACCTTGAAAGATCATCTAGTCTAAACGCCCTGCCTTTCACTAGACCAGGTTGCTCAAAGCCCTGTCCAACCCGGCCTTGAACATTTCCAGTGGTGAGGTATCCACAACTTCTCTGGGCAACCTGTTCCAGCATCTCACCACCCTCAGAGTAAAAAAATTCTTCCTTATGTCCAATCTAAATCTGCCCTCTCTGATTAAAATTGCTGCCCCTTGTCCTGTCACTACAGGCCTTCATAAAGAGCTTTTCTCCATCTTTCTTTTAAGCTCCATTTATATATTGAAAGACAGCAACAAGGCCTCTGAGGAGCCTACTCTTCTCCTGGCTGAACAGCCCGATCTCTCTCAGTCTGTCCCCACAGCAGAGGTGTCCAGCCCTCGGATCATGTCGTGGTTTGGGCCAGGTTGGCCAATGAGGATGACAAATGCTCTCCCCACTTCTCACTCTGAGGAGAGAGATCATGAGATTTATGAGTTTAGAAAGAACTAAACTACTTTAATGAAATATTATAATAAAATAAAAAGAAAATATAGAAATAGATACAATATATACAAAACCGTACCAAGTTCCCAGGAGATGTCACCAGCAGGCCCTGGGGAAGCCCCAGGCTGGACTCGGTGACAAATGGGAAGTGGATTCTGGATCTGGAGTCAGGAATGCACGGATCACAATCAAAGGCAGACAAACAGACAGAGCCCTCCTCAGGCATCAGCCATTGAAGAAAGAAACTGACCCTTTGATCCCTCAGCTTTTATCCTAAGCGTGGCAGATGGGATGGAATAGCCTATTGGTCAGTTTGGGGTCACCTGTCCCCTCCTCCCCACAGGTGGGACCCCTCCTGGCAGCAAACAAGGAACTCAGGTGGCCCCGATTGCCACAGCAGCAAGGATAAGCAAGAGCCTCTCTGCACACTACTCCCCAGCGTTAACCATAAACATAGGTCCCATCGCTCCCAGAACAAACAGTTTTCCACACAACATGCCGTCAGCTTCAGACAGTTAGAAGAGGCTTAGCCAAGAAGCAAAACCACTGAGCAGAAAGTTGTCTCTGTTCCACCCCAAACCAGGACAGATCATTTTTGTGGTCCTCCTCTGGACATGCTCTAACAGGTCCGTGTCTCTCTTGTACTGAGGACCCTGGCACTGGATGCAGTGTTCCCATTGGGTGGTCTCACGAGAATGGAGTAGGGAGGGAGAATCGCCTTCCTCGACCTGCTGGCCATGCTGCTCTTCATGCAGCCCAGAATATGATCGGTTTTCTGGGCTGCAAGCATACATTGCCGTGGTGTATCTGATTTTTCATCCACCAGCATGCCCAAGTCCTTTGCAGGGCTGCTCTCAATCAATTCATCCCCCAGTCTGTTCACAGAGCCAAAGCTGTATCTTAGATTTGTTTGTAGCTTGCCATGTGCCTGAAAAAGTGAAATTTATATTGCCTTTGACAGCTCTTTACAAGTGGCTTGCACCTGTTTTCTTCCAAGTGTAGCAAATGGCTGTGGAAGGTTTGGGAGACAGAACTCCTCCCTTTGCGAAGCCAGGAGACCCCTCTGCCCCATCTTAACCTGGAGCACACCCCCTGTCCCCTTTCCCACAAATAGCCTACTGCCTGTCAAGTCATATGAAAATACTATCTTCTAAACAGCAAGAGAAATTTTATGCAGGGCTATATAACTTCCCTATCTAGAACCCTTTACAGGGAAAGGAAATCTCTCTTGCCTAAACCCTTTCTCACTTCCACCTCCCTTCCCGCCTTCTCTCTCCTCCCACCCAACCAGTCTAGTGCAAAAGTGCTTCCATTATTTCTCTGATCTTTTGTTTGGAAGTCCTGAGACTCCAGGGGATATTTTGATATCCAGGGTTTGCAGGAGAACAAGGGAAATTTCTGCTACTTGGTTACAGAGAGGTGTTGTTTGACATATCACTTACGGATTCCATATAGAATTTAAAATTTCAGAACTAGTTCCTAAAATTACATTGGTAGAATCACTCTTAAAATGTATTTTTAGGGGCTAGGATTCTGATTTCTGATGATGTCTTCCTGCACTAACTAATAAAAGTAAAATAGAGGAAGAAGCTTTCATTTCTTTTAGGATTTATGCACTATTGATTGAGTTTGGTTTTGACCTGCATATGCCCCTTTGAAGAATGACAGAAGTTAGCAAACACTCACCAGAAACACTCACTTGCAAATATATGACCTTGTTTGGTGGATTCCTTTTATTTTGAGGGTGTTAATTTTTATTTTAAAGGTAATAGAAGAATTGCAGACCGCACCAGTGAATAATGAAGAAAAAGAGCTACTTCAGCTGTTGTCAACACCACATCTCAGGGTAAAGAACGCACCAGAGACCTTAATGAAATTCCTTTGCAGAATTCCAATAGAATGTTTTGTAATAGAAAAGTTACACTGGAGAGTCCCTAAGAGAAAGGAAAAACCTCCTACAAACTGTAGTTCTATTCCAATGTGATTTCCTGCACATGTGTTAGGATACAAAAGGGGTTGAGAAGACACAGCGTAGGCCTTTCAGGCATAATGCCCTGTGTTGTGTTCCCTCCCCTCCTTAATATTTTCTGAGGGAGAAGAAAAGGATGCCATTTCTCAAGTTTTTGCTTTCCATAGTCCACCTCCATTCTGTACGTTTATTTAGGCTGAGCTTTGTTATTGCCTGGATTTACTTTAAAATATCAACATATATATATACACACACACATACATATAGTTTACATGCTGGGTAAGATAATTGCTAAATCTTTTTTGCGGGGCATTCACGGTGAGGTTAGGAAGAGAGATGGAGGTTTGCCGTAATGTTGGAAACACGAGAACTGGAAACTGTAATACTACCCCATTACGTTACTGTTTCTTATTTCCTTTATGCAGGCAATGCTTGTAGTACATGACACTGTAGCACAGAAGAACTTTGACCCAGTCCTTCCACCTCTACCCGACAACTTTGATGATGATTTTGATGAGGAATCAGTGAAAATTGTTCGGCTAGTGAAAAATAAAGAACCCTTGGTACATATAAGATAACCCATCTCTAATCATAAAACTCTGTAGTGCAAAAACATTACTTGAGTGTGGAGCAGATAGTTGAAGATGTCGTCAAATAGCCTACAAAAACTAGGAGTGTTCTGAAGCTAGTAAAATACCATAAAAAGAAAACTTTGATAAGTACACCTTCACAATTTTATGTGACAGACTTTATAGGCCTGGGTTTATAACGCCAGTTAACACAGAGTGTGTGATCTGTGAGGAAACTGTATATGTCGAAACAATTATGCTTATTATACGTATTAATTCTTTTCATATTGTAGCTAACATTTGAGTAATTAATACCTTCAAAGTCAGTGATGTGTGGTAACAGTATGTTTGATAGCTGTATGTAAACATTATATTGACAAGGTACTAATTTTATACAAATGGAAATGGAAGAATTGATTTCATAAGAAAAAACAATTGCATCAGGGAAGAAATCTGCTACAGTGCTTTTTGTGTATGACAGTAGGTACTAGAAGAGAGCAGTGAGTTAATTCCTGATTAAAGCTTTATATTGCCAGCAGAAGTAGGAGAACTAAAAAAAAGAAAATCTAAGTACTTGGCTGTCCCTGCTTTTATATGTCAGTCCTAGCTATACTGTATAAAGATTCAAATAACACATAGAGAAAGCTTGTTGTAAGAAATTATCTTTTGCACAGTTGAGTGACTTTGATCACAATAATGTAGGTAGTTTAAGCACTCAGCAGAGTCAGCAGAAAGGAAGGTGTGCACCTTCCCACAATCACATGATACGGGCCCAGGCAAAAGTTGAATAATGGTGAAAATTGTCAAGGAGGAAGACGAAATTTATAGAACAAATTAATTCCGGTTTAAAGGACCTGTTAGCTTACATGTTATTTCACCTCTTGCTGTATTAAAAGCTAATTTCTTATGATGGTTTCTTGGGGCGTGTATTTTTTATTTCAGGGAGCCACCATCAGAAGAGATGAGCATACAGGAGCTGTGATTGTAGCAAGGATCATGAGAGGTGGTGCAGCTGATCGCAGTGGTAAGTTTCTGAAGAAAAGGGGATTTAAAACTGCATTTGTGAACTGTTTTAAAATTTCCAAAATTATGCATGCACACATGTACCGTATATACATACCTAGAGTGATAATCTTTAGCTAAATCTGATGGTTTAAATCTTAATTCCAAAATATCCTTTGGACACTGGTGTTTAATATACGTATAGGTTATTTTGTTTAAAAACAAGATAACAGCTTATTAAAATCTTAATAGGCAACTGTTAGAGGTCAAGTCTAACATTCCTTCTGGGACTGCGTAGTGTTGATGTGTCAGTTGCTGGCCATGTCATTGCTGCCTTTACAGTCAGCAGCGTGTCTTCTGACGCTACAAGATTTGATCATCCTCATGAAACTATTCCAGTTTTGCATTCTTAGTGATTATCCAAATATAGAGCAGTGATTTTCCAGAGTATCTTGCCACACGTTCTCTATCTCCGCGCTGGTCTCCCGTGAGACTGTGCTGTATGAAAAAATAGAAAAAGGGCAGGAGACTTCAGAGCACGTTGCCAACAGAGGCACTTGGCTCTAGTAGGAAATCCATTAAGATGGGAGAGGGAGGAGAGGAGGTACATGTTATTGACTTAGGTCGGACATCAGAGGAGTGGTGCTTCCCAGTCTGTAGACTTAATTTGCTTACCATCTTTTCAGGTCTTGTCCATGTTGGAGATGAACTAAGAGAAGTCAATGGTATTACTGTGCTTCACAAACGACCAGAAGAAATAAGTCAGATTTTGGTCTGCGCTGATTTTCGTTTCAAAACCTTTTCTGTTGAATGATCTAGTATTTACAATAGATGATGAAATTTAACCGTGAGTTTAAAATATGTATAGAGCTAAAAGATGCAATCCTTGCTTATCTTTGCATTAAGAGGTTTTTTTCTTCCAGTGGATTAGTCTTCTCCTTTCGACTTCAGAAACTTCTGCAAACTGAATCGGTACCAAGTAAGATAGAAATATAAAGTCACATATTGCTCTGCCAAGAACTTCCCTTTCATGCTTTGTTTATGGCAAGCAAATTGCAAATTAAAAGTGTGTTCCTAGAAGATATGCGGTTTATTCATAATATGTATGTTGGGAAGCTGAAGTCTCAGCTGTGAGTTCAGTGGAGCTGTCAGTCTGTTCTTTACCAGCAGATTCCTTGCGACATTAGCAAATTCTTTCTTAAAGCTTCTCTAACATTAATGCCCACAAATCTTGGTAGCTCGCTCTAACCCTCCACATCTGTGGTCAGCCTGCTGCATTGCAGAAGGTGTCATAGCTCTTAAGCTTATTTGTCTCTGACTCCTCTCTTGTGACTTGGTTCCCTCTTGTCCTGGTGGAGTGGAGTTAGGGACCCAGTAAGAAAAATGGCAACACTAATAAACTGAACTAACTGGCATCAGTTCAGTCACCTAATTTAAATTTAGATCAAAATAATCCTGAATAAGGAGAATGACTGCTTTTAACTTGGGGGAGGAGAATCAAAAATAGTAATTTGAAATACCGTGTAAAGTTTTGTTTGTGGGGACCCTGGGATGCTATTCATCTGTCCCATTTCAAATGCCTGCAATGTAATAGTTTCCTTTTCACAGTTTATTTTTTGAGGAAGAGCTACAAAAGTTTGTCCAAGCCGATTGAGTTTCATTTGTAATCTGTGCAGAATAGCAGGCCTCTCTAGGACACAGTTAATCTCATCCAAAATAAGGCATCTAAAAGAGATCAGATAAACCTCTTATAGATTTCCAAAGCACTGAGAAGTGCTTTTTAATTTACTAGCAAAGATTTTTAGAGTGAAAATAGATGTTTACATTGTAGATGTTTACATTTCACCCTAAGCAAGTTAGCCACTACGTGGGAAAATGCAGTAATGTTTTTCAAAGGAGCACTTTAAAATACTTAGTCTACAAAAACTGAAGTTAGTGTCGTGCTAAAAGACACTAAAGTATTTAATGCCCTGTGAACTGTAATCCAGAAATTAATGTAGTTGCTAAAAGCAAATGAAGGAATTTTAATGCAGGTCTTAGTATGTTCTAGCCAAGCAGTTACTTTGGATGTCTCCATGGGGAAGACGCTGTTGTGGAGGATTCGTGGCACATCATGATAGTCTCTGTAATGAAGTTAAACAGTGGCTTAGCTTGGCCTATTAAAATTCCAAGAAGCGACAGACACTGGCTCCTAAACTGGAACTTGAATAGTCTGCATTGTGTCCTTGTCCTGCTTTTAAAGTGAAAAACATTTCTCTCCTTCTCAGGCTCAGTCTCAGGGATCAATAACATTAAAAATAATTCCAGCCATCAAAGAAGAAGATCGTATAAAGGACAGCAAGGTACGCAACTTAGTGAAACACTGAAGCATGCGTTTTCATATTTACATAATGCTGGCATATCTGTAAATGCAAGATTACTGCTGTTTCAGTGAGGAGTGCCCTAGACCCATAATTGAACTAAAAAGATAGTAGAGCAGTTTCTTGTTGTAAAATGCAGTGCCCTTTTATTCAGTAGAATTACTTAGTTCTCTCTTCATCTTCTCACCCTTATCTCTGGGCAAATTGACACTTGCTTGATTCAAAGCAGACCTATTTGCAAACAGAGCTGCATTCATCATTTTTTGAGCAACCTGCTCTAGTGAGAGGTGTCCCTGCCCATGGCAGGGGGGTTGGAACTAGATGATCTTTAAGGTCCTTTCCAACTCTAGCCATTCTATGATTCTATGATTCATTTGACCCCATTAGCCCACTGCCAACATCAGCATCCCTCTCCAAGAGTTTCATTTGTCCTTCTTGATCAGCAATGACTTACTGGTCAGCTGGTCCTTTACAGGATTCCTCTGTCAACTTCTGTTTCTGCTTCCATGCTCTCAGTTGCCAGATTTTTCCATGAAGCCTCGCAAATCACTTTAAAAAGTAGTTCTACTGTGATGTGTTGAATAGTGGTAAGATACAAATCCAAAGTGGAATAGTAGATTTTGATGCATTAAAGGAATATTTTAAGGAGAGTCTTTCTAATCAGGCAACTTTGCTGGAAATCCTTTTTTGTTTTCTCCCTCCCCTTAGTTTTTTTCCTTTTTTGTTGCATTTTGTACTTACATAGACTGTGAATTGTGTTTCGTGAGACTTTGATCTTTGAGTCTCATGTTCCACAGTGCCAATACATAATGACTAGGTATATGCTTGAAAGTTAGTTTATTTTTCTGCATAAGTCAAAATGCAGCAGATTGCTAGGTTTCAGTACTTTTGAGTATCATAAAGCATAAAGGAGAGATGAAGTATACAGTTAGCAGTATAAGCATTGGGGAAGCCTTTTAAAGGTAGCTTGGAACTCCAAATAGGACAACAAGAAAGGATGTGTTACTTTCTTTTAAAGGTATTTATGAGGGCGCTTTTCTGCTATAATCCCAAAGAAGACAGAGCCATTCCCTGCCAGGAGGCTGGGCTGCCATTTAAGAGACGACACGTCTTAGAAGTTGTAAGCCAAGATGATCCCACATGGTGGCAAGCAAAGCGTGTTGGAGATACCAACCTCAGAGCAGGCTTGATCCCCTCAAAACAGTTCCAAGAAAGGTTTGTCAGTGAAGATCACAGAATTTTTTTCATACATACAGTGTCACAGTTTTTATGCTGCTTTTTTCCCCAGGAAATTGAGAGCAGGATCATACCAGGGTGAATACCGGATGCTTAGAGGAAAGTGCTAAAAATCTCCACCTTCTCCAATTATATAATAAACGTCTTAGCTTTCCTTGACTGGTTTGCCATTGACATGCTTTGTAGCATGAGGACAGAAGCACTTGCTAAACAAACATGAAATGTGGAATATCAGTCTCTTGACCCTCTTGGCTTATGGAGACTTCGTATTTCACAGACTTGTACTTCCATAGTATAAGAGGAAATGCTGATTTATTCTAACAATTTTGAATTTATGCACGTAGTAGTAGTAAAAAAAAAATGTATCTAATCTTTCTTCTGGCTCCTAAGAGAGTATTTAGCTTGCACCTGGATACCTTCTAGAGCTTGAAGTTTCTTTGGTTTAACAGCAAAATATGTGTATCTTCTAAAGCAAAAATATCCCTCAAGTCTTGTATTTACAGTACAAAAGTCTGATATTTAAGAAGGAATCTGATTTAGGCCACTGTTCTCATTGTGTAATTCTTAATACAAATTACTGTGCGTGTCTTCTTCCGATTGTTGGCGTTACGAAGGTGGGGGTCTCTTGTGGCAGACAGGAATTTTGCCCATCCTTTGTAAAAATGGCAAATAGAAGTTGGATTCTCAGCAGAAATAGAAAATAGAATAGAATAGAATAGGAAATTTTTAAAAATGACATTGATAAAAGTAATGTGCTATTGATTTCTGTGCTTTGATGTATGAAAGCCTAAAATGTTTTAGAATCTCCTCTCAGTCATTTATCAGTAGCAATCTGGGACCGTCACAGTTTTAAAGAAAAAGTCTTTTGAAATGTTGAATCGGAGACATCTTATATTTTTCAAGGAAAAGCACTATTTCATTCTTTATTTTCACTGCTGTATGTATAACATGCTGTAAATTCTAATTCTGAGCTTACATGGCTAAAATACAATTACTTTCTATTTAGACGATTGACTTACAGAAGAACAATAGGCACTCTGCAGAATCCCAGAACTGTGAAGAAACCGTTATGTAAGTCTGCTCTGTTCCTTCAGTGATCTCTTTAGTCGATACCAACTTCTCGGTATATTTCTGTTATTTCAATAATGATGTGTTTGAATATGTTTTGTGTAATCTGTCATTGATTGATTTGCATGGATACAAGCTGCCATGTGAGAGGATTTGTGTTTGAGCTTCATCCAGTATTGTTTGTGCCTATTGTTTTCAAAAAACATGGCTGTCCCTCTCTTCCTGTTTTCCAGAATGTGAGGCCTTACATATTGTTTAGATACTTTAAAATTTACTAGCATTCATATTTTTTTCTGTGGTTTGGAACTTGAAAGCTGCAAAAGTAACGCAATGCACACTTCTTGAAATTCTTCCATAAGTGCATGAAATGACTCTATGCTCGTACGAAAATAAACTATAAGGAGGATAAAAATCACTGGAGCTGGCAATACCATCTGCATTTCAGGCTTAGCGTTACAGAGCTGGTGTTAAGTAGACTTTAGAGTGATTCTTGTTTACAGCTCTGAAGCCTCTGTCAGTGAATTATTCACACAAAAACTGCTACTTGTGATGAAATTGTTAGTCAGGGATTGAAGGCAGAAGGCATTCTGTATTATCGCAGAATATAATGTTCCTGTTCCTCTTGAGTACTTCAGCTATTACTGATGTGTGGGGCAGCCCTGAGACTGACGTTGTGCTAGGAGTGCCACCCTCATGTAGACTAGGAATCTGGAAATTGTCCATTTCAGTGATAGAAGTGAACTTCTGACCTGTGTTACATGGCACATCTCATGAAGAGAGATACAGGTATTCTTACGTAGATACAGCTATTCTTATGCAACAAAGAGGAGGGAAGGTGCTCAACCAAATTATAAAATAGCATTACTGATTTAAATGAAGCTTTCCCAAATTAATTTCCGTTACATTCAGTGTTAAGAGGCATGTAATGAAGATTGCTACTTAGGCTTTTTGTCAGACGTTCTCAAGACAATTAAGCTGATAACTGGGTATAATACTAAATTTTAGCCAAAAAAAGTCCTTAATCAGTTCATAAGGATATATTACTGCATTATTTTTTTTAAGATAGAAAAGCAAATCAGACCAGAAGAACCTTCCTTTCCATTCTCTCTAATTTTAGTCAATCATTTGCCAGTGTTTTAATATCATATCAACTCTGCCTTTCATGCTAACTACAGATGATCAGTCTTCTGATAAAGGTAGGTACAACCAATGCATTTTCTAAAATACTTGCTAAGCCCCCAAGCAAAGGCAATAGTAGGTATAACTTGTTCCTACAGGAGTTTCTTCCTGTGTTATTATTTAAACGAATTTAATTTGGATTGGTGACTTAGGTAATGATAACTTCCAAATTTATCCCGATTCAAAAGGAACAATTTGTGTCTTCTGGTATGCATTTACATGCAATTAGGTTTCCAAGTGAGGTTGATAGAGTTGCAAGACAAATGCAGTCTTTGTATCTGGTATTTTTTAAAAAATAAAGAAATACCGGGGCTTAACATTTTAGAGCACCTCTATCAATCCAAATTGATTTTTCTTCACCGTTCATTTGGACTGCTTTCTCTGTTATTTTCATTATGAGCAACTGTGTTGGTCTCATGCAGTTTATATGTTGCTGTACCACATGCCTTTCCAAATATCAGGTATCTTCTGTTGAATTCTGCATGATGTGCTTTTTTTTTCACATTGCAAATGCTTCTTGAGAATAATATTTCAAGTATCGGTATTCCATCAACTTCGGTGAAAGTACTATTCACATTCTGTAATTAGCTGGCCGTAACTGGTATACCCTATCAAAGCGCGAGTGTGAAACTAGAGCCTACCTTCAACAATAGAAGATAGCTCTGATCTTAGCTATGGATACAATGCAGAATATAAAACTTCTTCCCTTGCCAATGAGCCAGACTCGTATTGCGGGCACTGTTTAAGATACTTCCCTCCTCCCCTCTCACTCTCTTGTCCCCTGTGCCCTCCCCCCCTCTTCTTAATTTACAGAGGACTGTGACTGTGAAGGATATTTCAACGGACAGTACATAGGTGAGTACAAAATCTCTTCCCTCTTTCCTAACACCTCCCCGCAAAAAAACAAGCAAACAAAAAAAAAAATCAAAATCCCCCCATATTTAAAAAAAAAAAAAACCACTAGCTTATTTACATTGGAATTAATTTCTCATACATTCATAAACTAGATCATCTCTGTGCATAGGCATAATTGGACTTTGGCATAGCCAACACTTGGCAACTCAAGGCGATATGAGAGGGTTTTGTATTATACCTTAGGTTATTGGTTTTCTACCTGATACGCAAATTTTTCATCTGTGAGATTAGCATATGAGCACTGATTTGGTTATTAAAAAAATTTCTGAGAGCAACTCCTATTCAAAGACAGAATAACTTCTAGCTGAACAAGCTTGAAAATTTGGATAAGTTTAGTGATAACATGGTTCAATAAATCTTTTGTTTTCCTCTACAGCTGGCTTACGCAGGAGTTTTAGATTAAGTCGTAAAGAGAAGGAGAACAATCTGAATGAAGGAAAGCAAGCAGAGCAGGCAGATGCAGCAGAGTTCCTAACATACGAAGAAGTCACAAAATATCAGCAGCAGCCTGGTGAACAGCAGAGGCTGGTAGTTTTGATTGGTAAGATACACAATTGGTTCAAAATTTTTCTGTTATCACTTGCATTCCAAGAGGCTTTCTTTAGGTGTTCGGTTTGGGGATTTATGGTTCTGGTATTTTTTTAAAGGTTTTTCTGGTTTTGATCAGAAGTTCTCTTCTGTTAAATAACATTTAAAAAAAAAAAAAAAACCAAACAAAACAAAACAACCAACCCCAAAACCCAACCAAACTTACCAAATCCTTCTGAAAACTGAATCCTTCTCCAACCTGAACTATTCTATGAAAAATAAGGATGCAGGACCATTTCTCATTTTTCTAATTCATTTTCCATTGGTTCTCACTCAAACACATGCATAGTTATGCTATCAAAACAATTGATGAAAAGGTGGATAGAATTATCTAACAAAATCTTGCATGCAATTGTAATTCAGTGTGCTTAACAGCTTTGTGTTAAGCCAGTTTCCCAGGATGTCACAGAAATCAAGGTTATCTCGTAAAGCTGCCTGCTAAGATTACAGATTTTCTGATTTAGTGCCTGACAAATGTTTGTCTGACAGCTGTCCAAGGATTCGGTTTGTTCCTAATAATGTTCTTCAGAGCAGAATATGGCAGGTCATGAGATCGCTCGTGTACAGGTTTCTTCAAGCGCACTCCTGTATCGTATTATTTGTGTGAAATTGATATTATTTATTCCACACAGAAATCTGTCGGTCAGTTCTATGTTATTAGGTTGTTTGGGGGCCAAATTAAGTGAGCTCAAGCAGAAGGTTGTGTCAGAGAACCCACAGGAGTATGGTGTTGCAGTTCCACGTGAGTAAAATTTACTGGCTTTTGCGCGTCGCTGCTTTATTCCATAAATGCTGTCTAATACTGGAGAGCTAGCTGCATTGATGAGCGGCAATTTGTATTTTGACTATCGCTTATATGCATGTTTCTGAAGTACTTAAAAATATTTTTCTCATTGTAATATACTATGTTTTCCCTTAATAGCTGAATAGATTACTACATAACTTGGCATGTGCGCACTTTGGAATTCTGCCAACTCAGTTAATTTTTTTGAATTGTGTTTTCCCAGGTGAACAGGTTGCATTTTCTCAGTGTCCATTAAAAAAAATGAGAAACTGAATACAGGAATTCAAACTGCAAAAAGAACCAGTGTGAAAAACTAGTATTGTAAGATTTAGCCAAAACATTATATGTGTTTAAAAGAGGATTTTTTCTTCAGAATATCATACTAGCTAAAGTTTTTTTTAAAAAAAAAAAAAGAAAAAAGTAGTCAGCAATAAACTAAGTCAAAATTCTCACAAGATTTTAAATCGTTGATTAGTATATCTAGGCTGTTCAGACAAGCCAGTCACAGTGATAGAGAAATGAGTCATTCTGCTGCATGGGTTTGTGGCTAGGATTACACTGAAAATTTTTTGGTGGATTGTTTTCTAAAAAAAAAATTATTAGAAAAAAAAATTCATCAGTATTTGTATTCCCCAACAAGGTACTTTTGCAAACCGAAAAATTAACATTGATGGCACTGTTCATGTGTTATTTAAGACATCAATAAACATCTGTCAGGCAGACACTCAATTAGTTAGCAGTAGAACTCAAACAGGTAATTTTTACTTTAATTTAAACATCTACCCAAAAAATAGCAGACATCGCTTTTACGGTCAGGCATAGATTTGTAGAACGATCACCAAAGCTTCTCCTACAGTAATAACAAATATATAAAGAAATTACATCATCAAAGGTAAGGAACACACGTAACTTTCACAATCTAAGTTTCACACTAGCGCAGGAAAACAGGCGGGGATATTCTTACTCTAAATTCAGAGGAAACATAATAGGACTTTATATATATCCTATTTTTATTTTCTATGTTTCAAAGAAAATGAGAGTCCAATATTCCAAATACTTAAAGAGATACTGGTTTCCATAGGATATACTCTACTGCTTCTACCAGGTGTAAGAATTATCCCTCCTAATTTTTGTGTTAGTTATAGCACACTTGGGAGCAAAACCACTTCATTTTTGGTCTTACAATTTTTGAGATTGAGTTTAAAACAAAATTACAATGCTTGATTGATATTTTATGTTAATTTGAATTTGCCACTGTGTAAACTACCTTATTTGAGGTCATGAAAACGTGACTGGAACTTAATAGAGAAAATGCAGGCTTGAACAGAGAAAATATAGTTGTTTGCAAAGGCTGATCTGTCTCCTGTGTCTTGCTTCCATTCTCTTCTAGATACAACCAGGTCAAAGAAAAGTCATGAGAAAGAGGGAGTAGAATACAATTTTGTCTCTAAGCAGTCATTTGAGACAGATGTACAGCAAAACAAGTGAGTTAATTTTAAAATACTGGCATAATTGACTGTATTTCAAAAACATTGCAAGTTAAATCTTACATCATATGAATACCAAAATCAGGTGTACAGTTAGACTAGCTGTACTAGAAGGGTTCAGCTTTCCGAGTAAAAAGCTCAGTCTGGACTGTTAGCGTGAACTCAGAAATTTTGTAAGAAGAAATTTAGACACAACACAGGACTAGTAGGAGGATCATAAGTTAGAACTTAAGCCTGCATATTAGAAGTAGTATGACTGGTCAGAATTGAATCTAGTGAAAGTAATAGATATTTAGTTGGGCCTACTTATTCTACATTTAATAGGATGGGTAACAAGTTTTATTCATAAGTCCATTTTAAAGTGCGTTGTAGACTGAATCCGTGAATATAAAGGACTTCCTGTAAGACTGAGTGCGTTTCCTGACAGTACAGATTTTTGGCTAGTCTCCCAGAAGATGGAAGAATTGGAGTCCATTTCCTTGCCAGCTTTGTTCTATTTTCTGTGAAAAACATCCTCCATTAGGCTTGAACATCAGTCAACTGAATTAATGCAGCTTATTCCCCTATTTGTCAGTAGTGGTGATTAGCTATTAGTGACACGTGAAGATGACTTGATACTAAGCAACTAGAAGGAAAAAAATAGTAAGAAAAAAGAAACCCTTTCCTGTTTTTTTTTTTTTTCCTCCCCCCTGTCGTTCCGCCCTTCCCCCTCCACCCAGTGACTACTGGGGCTTTAGGAAACAGCTATCAAATGTTGCAAGTTATATATTCTGTGTGGATGGTATTTAAAAATGTATTGACTTTTTAGATTTGTGGAACATGGAGAATACAAAGAAAATCTGTATGGTACAAGTCTTGAGGCAATCCGGTCCGTGATGGCCAAAAAGAAGGTTTGTTTGGTGGATGTGGTACCTGAAGTAAGTTCTGCAGCTTATTTTAAAGCAAGCAAACATTTCTTACTAGGCTGCCAGCCTAAGTAACTGATGTTGTTCATCGTTTGTGGATACTTGCTCTGCAAAGAACAACGATGCGCTCAGAACTTGGGTTTCTAATGGGTGGCCTGACTGTAGCTAAATGGAATAGGGCTCTTTAGAAAGCAGTGCAGCATTTACAGTTCCCAGCCGTCTGGCCGATACAGCCTAGATGACACTTTATCAGTTCTCTCTGTGGGATTTTTTGCTTGCTCTAGAAGTAACGTGTATCACCCTCCTTGGAAGAACATTTAGAGCACAGATGGGCTTTTCATTCTTGTTCCTTCCTATGGCCTCTGAAGCGTTACCAGGATTGTAACCAGTGGCAGTATACCAGCTGCATAATCCTGCTGTACTGGGAGTTATCCTCGAAATTTTGATTCAGATTTTGTAACTAGGATACAAAAAGACTTGTAATACTACCTTAGATGAATTCCAGATTTAACACGTCCAGTGTTTGGCCTCTTAAGCAAAGCAAACCATAACTTCCCTGTCAAGTTTTTTTATACTTTTCTCACTATTTTTTGCCATGTCCTTGTTCCTGGTATCGCAATGCATAGCAAGGGACATATGCAGTTGTGCCATGCTACAGGAAGCTCATGTAGTCTTGTAAGCTAGCCAGGACACTGACATTAACCTTTCTTTTGAAGAGCATAAGGTTGCTGTGGTCCGATGTATAGTACATAGGACTACACACCACAGTGTGTGCTAGTGAAACTGTTGAACCCAGCTCGAGTAGATCATTGACATATAAAAAAAATTTAAAATGGTGTAACAAAAATCATCTGTTCACAGGCAGTAAAGCACTTGAGGACTCCTGAGTTTAAGCCTTACGTTATCTTCGTGAAGCCTCTCATTCCAGAAAAGAAAAAACATACCCTAAAATCTCCCATGTCAGAAGAAATCTCATCCCCCCTTGTAAGTATTCTACCTTAATCTCTTCTTTTTAGACATGAAAGAAGTTTTTAGGGTATCATTTCTATGGTACGAAGGAGCGAGGGTCAGCGTGGTGCCCTGTGCACATATAGCCTTTCAGCTGAAACTTTAGAATGAGATTTTTGACTCCCTTAAAAATCAACTGTATAAGTAACATGAAGCAAAGTGCACGTCTTCCGTGTTGATCTGTGTACATCACTCAAGACTGCAGCAGGGGAAGCTCCTACTGAATTCCAATAAGCTAATAATAATTTTATATTGCTGCTGAGCAGCCCCATCAAACGGTGTGGGTAGCCACCTATTCCTGATACCTCCAGAGTGCCACCCACCTGGGCTGTTCATCAGGCACACAAAATGCAGCATGTGAATGTCTTAGAAGGACCAAACCTAGACCAGCTGCAAACTGGTGATGCATTAATGTGAACAGAAATACCAAGAGCACATCATTACTTTGGTTAACCTGAACTTGAATTTGTATGTAGCAGAACTTAGTTCACCTGGTAAATTTCCATGTAAGCCTTTAAAATTATTGAACTTGAAGAGAGTGGGTCTAGCATTCCTTTTCAGCTTTTGAGGAGTATGATTTCCAGGTGTTAGGTTAGGCAGCAACTCTAACTTCATAAAATGCAGTGTCACCATCTTACGTCCCTCCTGTAACATGTTTTCCCCCTCCCTACCATCTTTTGTATTTTTGAAACAGCCTACCAAATTCCAGCAGTAGTGTACCACTCCTTGATCTCAGTGGTTATATCTTACCACCCGCTTTGCTAATGGCAGCAGCTGTTGCTTCATCGCCTTTCAAAGTAATGACTTATTGTGCTAATATACTTTAAAATGCTAGCAATTAAAAAGACATACTGTAAATTTCATACCATCTTCTCATGTTGATCAGCAGGATGAAGAACAGCAAGAAATTATTAATTCAGCAGCATTCATTGAAGAGCAGTATGGCCATTTAATTGACACTGTACTGGTGAAAGAAGATCTCCAGAGTGCATGTAACCAGCTGAAAACTGTGTTAGAGAAACTAAACAAGGATTCTTTTTGGGTGCCAGTCAACTGGGTTCGGTCATAGCTTGTTATGATCTGTTTAACGGAAAGATTGTATAAAAATGCCTTGTAAATATATGCATTAGAAGAGGGAAATATGTCAAATTCACTTCAAAACTGCTGGTCTACCTAGAAGGTATTACATAAAGACTGTGAGAAAAACTAAACAAAGTCAGAAGCTGACCTGCCTTCCTGAATTGAAATATTGATTAGCAGCTGTCATTTAAAAGTGAATACTCAGACTAAACAGATCAGTAAAAGATCGGAGTGACTTTTAGACTGTAAATAGTGCATTTTGTACAGTAAAGTTTCACAGAGGGTGCCACACTTCCAAAGCATTTCAGTAGTGCTGGACACAACCGGCTGAATTCTTCATCCTTTGGTCATAAATTTTGTGGCTAGGGTTAAGCCATCTGAACAAGGTAGGTTTCGGGTGGGAGAGATGTCCTTTGGGGAATCCGTACACTATGTCAGTTACTCAAAAGTTCAACTGGCTGACAGGCCAGCAAAACATGTTTCCCTTCACTGGGAATCATTAGTTGCAAATCCTTTCCAATTAGGCACTAAAACTAGCCCAGTTATGTAAGTTGTGTATATTTTAGTGGCTGAGAATGTTTTTTTTTTTATGTCCATCCCGCATTTCCCAATGCTTCCAAGTTGTCTTGCACAGACATGAGTCTGCTCATCCATAGCTTATGCCCACTTTCCCAATCTCTTCCTACTGACACAGGACAAATGTTAAACAACCTGTGAACACACCTGTGGGACTACCCAGCTCATAAACCAGAGACATTTTTTAGCCCACATGAAAAGAACTGTATCTTTAAAATAGGACTTTTAAGAAGCATATTTTCTACAAGGCATCTTTGCTAATGCCACCTGATGGGATACCACCTTGACACCAACATATTAGCTTCAGAAGTGTGCTAAAAGGAAGAGGCTGAAGTACCGAATAGATGAGTTACAGGTCATCCTTCCAGCATTTATGATTACCTTTGTTCCAAATCGATTAAACGCTTCCAGAGCATCTAATTGGTCACATCAAGTCCCAAAGAAGAAATCTTAACTGCTACAGGACTCTGTATGTATTTCAGGAGACTTGAATATCCAGGATTTTTAGATGGGTGTTAATAAGAAAATGCAGAGAGATGATTCTGGAAGCGCCTTGCTTTATAATTATTTGAAAAAACTTGAGTATTGTACAGGTGCACGTTAGCTGAAACTAGTTGCTGTTTTCCATTGCCTGCTGAGGTCTAATCTTTCCTGTGTACTGTGCCCTTTAACAGGACCTTCTGGTGCACCAGTCTCATTCCTTGCATCTTAACAGTGTGATGTTATTCTTGTTCCACTGCATTTAGCAAAATCAACAACATTGCATATTAAAAGCATATTTCTTACATACCAGTGTCACTGAATCTACATTAACTCTAGCCCAAAAAGTTTTGTAGGACAGTCACCCGTGTCCATCTCCTCCAAACATGCATACCCTGGCAACTTTCACATTCTGTCCTGCCTACAGGCATTGAGGTTCCCACTCCTACAAGAACGAGCACTTTTCAGAGTCAGATGCCTGCTCAGATACGCTGCCAGCAAATGTACAAGGACTCCTTCACACCCAGGTGGCCCATCAGCTCTGCCATTAACTGTTTAAGTACTTAAGCAAACTGAAACTCCTCCCCTTATCCTTGCTCACA
Organism: Numenius arquata; assembly: GCF_964106895.1. NCBI lineage: Eukaryota > Metazoa > Chordata > Aves > Charadriiformes > Scolopacidae > Numenius > Numenius arquata. Next base: position 8,128,521 of record NC_133598.1, on the reverse strand, counting down.
TCTAAAATTTATGGGGTTTGTAATTAGGCACTGTAAAAAAAACCTGTAATTAATAGAAGGATACCTAATTGTTTTCTCCTCCCTACTTCTACAGAGCCTCTTCCCTTTATACACCAATTACAAGCTAGCACTCTCAGTCAAGTCTTCTGTAGGAGAACATATAACTGTTAATATGGACTGTTTATACTTCTACCTCCTGCCTGAGAATATCGTAGCGATACCTACAGATTTTTAATACATATTTTAATGATCAGCCATCATTGCCTTTTTCTAAACAATAGATTAGCTGCTTTTTTTTTTTTTTCTGGTATTAGAGACATCTTAGTTTGTCTAGAATGGGACATGAAGTACTTAAGTTCAAAAAACCTTCTACAACGAAGTATCCCAGATATTTGGGAGGTATTAAGAATGCACTAAAATACTACTTTGTTTTGCCCTTTCAGATAGAATAGAAAAACTTGTAGAGAACCTGAAAAGGAACAAGGGGAATATGGGGAGGCAGTTAAAAAGATGCTTTCCCTTACAGTTATTGCTAATTGAGCACAACCCATCATAAGCTGTGTCTCATGTGGGGAAAAAGACTACAACTATAAGTAGTAAAACCTGTGAGCTTCTCAAGTTCCTAATTAACAAATTGAAAAGACACAGAAAAAAAAAAAAAAAAACCCCAAAAAAAACCTGTCTAGATCCTATGGCTTCCTAAACTTTCAGTGAAAAGTTGGCTGGAGCCATTACTGAAATTAGGTTCCACTTCTGTAGTGCAAAAGCAGGGTTCTTGTTCTGGTGATCTTTTTAGCAGTAGAGTGGAGTCGACAGTAGAAAGATTAAGTCATGAATGTAATATACTGGCACATTTTCTTTATACTAAAATAGTGGCAATATTTATTGAGAATATCAGAATAAAATAGCAACAAAATGCAACTTCAGCAAAGCATCCATTAGCACTAAGACCACACATGCTTTTTCCCCTCCCCCCACATAGGCAGTCCTTCAACCCAAATACCTAACTCTAATTTTGTTCTACAAAATGTCTCCCTTGCTCCCTTTTGTAATTATCTAACACTTTCTTACTACTTTCAGATTTTTTTAAGGTTCAGTATTTTTCTAGTCCAATACACAGTTAACTAACACCCCAACACAATTTATTTAGTTTGAAGTTATAATAAAATAATAGTTATACAAAACAAAAATTTAAGTACATCCCTGCCAACCAGTCTCAGAATTCTTATGATCATGGGTAGGCTTACAGTCAACAAGCCTCTCCGAAATACCTTAGTTTTCCACAGTGATGTTCATTATTTCTCTATTCTGCTTGCCTCTATTTGAGCTATAAAAAAAAAAGGGCACATTTGAAAACCCATTTTCTGGCTAATGAAACGATACTTGTAAGGCATATATATAGTTGCCAATGCCCACAGCCAGGCTCCTGTTACCTACCGCCATACACACATTCCCCCTCAACCTTTCAGTGAATCCTGTAATCAGACATTGTCTTTGGTCAACATTTCCGTAACAGCCTTTATCGCAGCTCATTCTCATATCCTTTCCCTGCACAGTTCTGTCTTAAGTCAGACTTACGCCTACATAACTTCAGTTACTCTTTTACAGCAGGCACCTCCAAAGAGGTAAGATCTAGAAGTGTAACCATACGCTTCCGATACCATAGCAAGAGGATCTATGATAACTTCCAGTGATACCACCAGCTGAATTTGTAATGTAGTTTTCCTTGATATTTGAGGTTACAAAGGCAAAGTTAGACAATCAGATACCTTTTTCACTGCGTATAAACATTCCATAGCAGGAATAGTTCACTCAGACCTAAACACTAAATTTTACGTTTTGTTTTGCAAATCTGGAACTTGTAGTAGACATATTTCTTGTAGTTTCTAGTATGAATGAGTGTGTATATTTACATTACTACTTTCAGACCCGACTATATTCAAAACTGAATGGAAGGCTCATTCGTTTAGCTCACTTCCCTCAAAAATTGTTATTACTATAGAAAACAACAAAAATTCATAAATTAATCAAGGTAGATTTTGGTTCTGGGTTTCTTCCTCCCCCCAAATACAACAGAGGAAGCATTCATTAGTAGGATTGCATTTGCAGCAAACTGAAGCATGATGCGAAGGAAGATGATGTTACTTTTAAAAGGGCTGCCAGCTGTTTAATTATTTCTAAGAAACACACCATTCTTAAAAATGAGGCCTTCCAAGGAAGGCAGATACCAACTGCAGCACAAACCAGCTAAGCAGTTTTGCCCACATTCAATAGCAGAGCAACAGAAGAGTCTTCTTTCCAGTTTCCTCTTAACCCCAGGAAATGTAGGAAAGAAGCGACTACCTTGGTGTCAGGCTCATTGCATAAATGTCACGCCTGTCACCAGAAAAAAAGACCTACACAGAGAGCAGTGAATGCACCAAGACCATTGTATGGCCTGCTGATGAGAAGTCATTCATCTCCACCTCCTCACGATTGTCTCCTTCCTAGCCTTCCCACCTGGTTTTATGGCTGTGTTACAGCTGCCATAGCTTCCCATCTTCTGAACTTGACTTCCTACTCTTTATTTTCTTGTGTCCATGCTCTGTTTGCAGTTACACCTGGAGATTCCAGACGATGTCAAATTGTGACACGCTCCCATTTTTCTAACAGACACTCCATACCCTCTGTGATCTGCTGACAGTATGCCTATCCAGCTGCTATCGGTCACACCAACAGAAACCACTTTCTCTTCTATTCTCTCATAAGCTGATACGAGTATTCCAAAAGGACATCTTATAGACCGAAACCAAGATAGAAGTGTAAGCAGCAGTTGTGTTTCTACTGCCAAAGACATTAAAAACTACTGTAAGATCTACAATCTCCCTCAGACCAATTTCAGCAGAGGGAAATACACAGGAGCGATATTCCAACTATGCAGCCACTTACATTGTGAGGCAGACAGAAGCTGATGCAAAAACCCAATACAGGTATTTCTGTTCACTTTAGCAACAATTATACAGGCACACTTTTTCACAGAAGAAAACAGCTCCACCAGACCAACTTTGCAGACAACAAGCTAGAATAGTTCCAAAGTGAGGCTGAAGTTTATACGCCGTGTCTTCAGCTGTGTTGTGGTAGCACTCACGACAAACCACTGGTGATACTCAGGAGGGCACTCCCACCAACAAATTAACTTGATAGCAATGAATCATCAAAACTTGCATCTCAAAGAAGTCCAGTTTCTCTGTTCTGTCTGGACAATGTGCTGTAACGAACAACATACTTACATGCACTTCAGCTTTAAATGCTTTTAATACCTGCCCCAAATTTGATACTTTCACAGTGTTGCAGGCAGCCAGCCAGAAGTCTTCTGTAGGCATTGCTACCAAGATCAGAGTCTAGGCTAACATCTTCCATGACTCTGTTTTCAAGAAAACGCAGTGAGCGTAATGGGTGTGGAAAATGGCAAAAAAGAGAGTTATCTGACAGAACTTCATAATGGGATTGGCAACAGACTCACGCATCCTAGTGGAAAGTCTTCCATAACCAGCACATCGCATATTAAACTTAGTTTTAGCCCTGGAATTGCTGAATGATGGCAGGAACATGGGTTTGCAGAGCCCCCAGTTAACTGCAAAAAGGACACAACGTGTGAACCAGCCCAAAACAATGACTCCATTTCACCACCGATCCTCAGCACAAAGTATTTTAAGCGCAGCAAGGGGTAACCTTCAGTGTACTCCACAAAAAGTGGGGTTTTTTTCCTGCCAAATATTAATAGATATGCCTCTTCACTACAACCCTAAAATTACTTAGTAACTCAGCTTACTATATGGGGACAAGTAGCAATTTCGACTGCTTAAAAACATCTGGACTGTCACTGCTCAGGGTGATTCCTGACTGTTCACTACATTTAAGGGAACTTAGGTGCCTAAAAGACTCCCATGCCATTCTGGGGAAGAGAAGCTTTTCAATAATATCCAAAAATGGAGTACTACTTTATTTTATGCCAAGGCAGGAATTTCAGAAAAAGTCCATGTTGAATGCCATACAGCAGAAGCACGATACTTTAAGCAGCGCTAGTTACCAGAAAAATATCTGGAGCTATCAATTGCGCATAAGGATAAACTGTTTTTGTTAATGAACAAAAATGTATTTTGCTAATCAGTTTGGGGTTTGGACCTACACAATTGATGGCAGGTCAAAAAAGGCACAGGCTACTGTTTTGAATCTCCCCTCCCCTTTATTTAAAAAAAAAAAAAAAAAAAAGTAGTCATCTACTGCATTCAGACAGAACAGCCATCTGTAGATTTAAGAAAGTGGACAGTATGCACCACATAAGCTTTTATCCTGCTGTGCTGAAGATTCCATTAGCTGGACTCCCCGCTTTTGTGCGCTTTTATCCCAAAGACCTGGTGTCTGCAGGATCTTTATGACTAGTTCCTCAAAGGCGTGTTGCACTCCATCTTGTGTCTTGGCACTGGTCTCTGGTGAGGGGGAAGAAAGGAGGGGGGGAAAAGTATTTTATCTTCTTTGCAGTATTCCACTTTGTAAGAAGTTCTTTTGGGACCAGAGAGAAGATATAATTTTTTTTAAATGAGTGAACCTCCTTTCCATTCTCCCTTAAAGGCACACTTAAGTTGAATATGATAAACAGAAATGCATTCAAGTCTGAAGCATGCCATTTTTCCACCTAAAAAAATTTCACAGCTCCCCATTCTCTCCATAGCAGAGAAACAGATTTTGTTCTCAGGTTGTGACAGTAAATCTAAAAGACGATTATTCAATAACTAAGCTGGGAAACAAAGAATGCAGAGGGAATTACATGTTTTCCCCTATGCATTTGTTCCAGTTCCTTTCACAAATCTTTTCAAGAAGCTTCACCTAAAAAGGTACGTATTTTTTTTTTCTTAAACACAGTTTGTTCCCCATCTTTGTATTTTCACATTGTACATTTTGTTGGTGGTCTAAGAATACTGTCTTTTATGTTGCTGCAACAGAAACTTGGAAACAGAAGAGATTACTCAAGGTGCTTGCTGACATCAGTGGGGAGAAAAATTGCGGTCTTCTGGGATCCGAATTAAAAAATCCTGCTAGTTTCAAGAGAATATAAAATTAATGCCTACGCAGTATATGAAGTAAATCTGTTTAAGAGAAAAATTACTTCCAGTTGCAGTCAATGCAGAGCATCTCTGAAAAAAGTCAAAACCTACATCAACACATATGAACTAATGCAGCAAAAAGAACCCATCTTAATTAAGTTCTAAAAAAAATGTAAATACACCTATCAACGTGAAATACAATTGTACACTTCATTCATGCTTAGCAATACCAAAACAAACACATGAATACTCAAGTTTTTGGCACAGAGTTACATACCTATAAAAAGCAGTGAGCGTTTCCTAGCAAACTGGAGTCCTTCCTTTCTCTCTACTTCACGATCAGGCTGCAGAGACGAATGAAGAACATGACTCAAGTAAACTACACCTGCCACTTTTTGGATGCCCCTGGAAAAGCACCACTGCAGAAGTGGTTTTGTTGAAAAGAAAAAGGTCTATAAAACCATGCAGCAGCAAACGAACCTTCCCACTCTACAGACAGCTTACTGTTAGGTGGTCAACTGTTAGGTGGTCAAATTGAAGAGTGGCGACACCAAGTCAGTAGGAAATGAACGCATTTCTATCTTCTGAATCAACTAGGAGTAAGTTATATGCCAGAAAGGAGGTTTCAGTACTCAAATAGCTGAAAAGGCATATCTGAAGAGGATCTGAAAATCGACAGATTTGGAAAGGGGCAGAAGAAAACCTAGTTCAGGCTAGCAACGTTGGAAACCTCTTGTAGTAAAGCAAAAGTGAGACATCTCATTATGCAACAGGCCTCCAAGATTTATTAAAACACCCCAGAAACGTACAGCAACCAGTGCACCTCACACCCACACAGATGCATACTCTATAGCAATCTGAAGAGCTGAATTTTCCTTTCCCACCACCCGGGGAACAGAGTCTGGTCAAAAAGAAAGCAGTGGTTGTGCTGTTGCATTGCATTTAACTTTAACGGTATACAGCAGTTTTTAGGCAGAACCTCTCGCTATCTTAAGAGAATCTCTCTCATCAATTGCATCTCTCCAGGAGAGTTTCCATTAAATCCTTTAATAAGATCCACTTCAAAAATGAGGTAGCAAGTGGAGTCTGCTCAATCCAGGTTCCTCCGTTACAGAGCGTATCACCTCCTTGCACAACCGATGTGTTAGTTTCAGCACTTATCTCACATTTATACTCTGTCATGACCGAGTAGTCTGTTGAACAGTGTAAAAGGATGCATTTCTAAACTGACCTTATCGGTTTTATTGCCAACTAGCATCTTCACAGTGTTGCTTTTGGTGGTATACATTTCCAGCTCATTCAGCCAGCTCTCTAGTCCTGCGAAAGTGTCTTTCCTTGTAACATCATACACTAGTAACAGAGGAAAAGGAGCTTAACAACTGCAGAGTCCTGAACAACGTTTACTACATTATGGCAGAAATTAGTCCCTACTAGCGAACTACCGCCCCCAAACAAAAATCAGCATTAGGGAATTACAGAAAGATGCGTCAACCATACCCTCTACCCAGAGCTGAACACACTGTCTGTGCTCACCCAGAGTCACTCGGCGTTACAGAACGGAGCATCTCTACAATAGATCTGTGACTGGAAATCAGACCAGTTGAAATAATATACTTGTTACTAGTTCTGAATTGGGCCACACAGAATATTTTAAAATAGGTATTTTATCACCTCATTTAATGTGTAACTACATGCATGCACTGCTGCTAAAAAAAACGGATTCTGAGTAAGAAGTGACTTTTAATCACTGATAACTTCGTAACTGCATTCACTTAATCACTAAGGTTTAAAAAGCTACATCACACTCAGAAAGATTATTTTGTCCAGCAAGGTGTTCAGCCTTCACAATCCCCGAGAATAAGAGTCCCTTCTTTTTCTAATTGGTGTTGTCATGCAGAAAGGGACTAACCATCTACTGCTACTACTACAGTACTGTAGCACACTACTTGTGCTACAAACCTCACATCTTACAGTAATCGCATCAATAGGTTCTGGAGAAAAAAAAAGGGGGGGGGAGGGACATGACACTAGGACACCAACACAAAACCCAGTCTGTCTTATTACCAGAAACTCACCAAAGTAATTACTACAGAGCTAATCATTTATCCACTCAACATCTTGCACTGTGACATCTCTGTATTTTTCATTTAAAGTATTTTAAAGAAGCATTATTTCCTGCCCAGTGGATTTGCATACTCAGTGTCTGAGCTAATGATGCAGTAATGTTGCAAAAACCATAATTGTTCCTCTGATTCTCTCAGACAACCTCCCTTTGTAAAGACATATGCATACAGGTAGTAATAAAGACCACACTTTTCATAATCATGTTTTTCTTGCATATACGTCCTACCTAAAACAACCCCTTGAGCTCCTCGGTAATAACTGGGAGTCAGTGTTCTAAAGCGCTCCTGTCCTGCTGTGTCCTACAGAGGAGAAAAAAAACAAACAAACAAAAAACCCACCCAAAACAAACACACACAAAATCAAATATATTTAGAACAAAACCAGTATTTTAATACACTAGATAAACAAAGTTAAATCTTTCCTGACCAGTAAGGATATGTGAAACCATAAGACAACAGAATGAGGGAAGAAGTCAGAAACCATTAGCAGCAGCAACAGAAAGTGGGTAAGGAGGGGCACAAAAGCATGGAGGGGACTTAATTGAGGGTTCAAGTGATAAGCACAGACACCTGTAACACGAGTGAGACAAGAAGAAAGTCAATGGGACTCGAGAAAAACATAAAAGGCTATTGCGGCAAGCCAAGCAGCTGCACTTTATCAGCTGAACAGAACAAAGTGAGGAATAACTGGCTTTCCAGTGAGAGACACTGCAGGAAAGGAGAATCCAGTTACAGTTACTTCAAGTTTGCTAAGACTAAGCAGATAAGAAATTTGCAGTAGTTTCATTCAATTATTACTGTAGTACGTCACACATTCTCACGAATCTTTGAAATAGCTCCTAAGTGCAACATGAAATTCAAAAACTCTCAGAACAAACAGTAAGGAGGTGAAAGAATTATACGAATATGATTTTTACCAGAAAAATTTATTTACATTTACGTACAGATTACAATAAACCGACTAACAGCTATGTTTTAATTTATTTCTTCTTTGTCAAAAGAAGAAACTAAAATTGGAGATGTATTTACTTATTTCTGGTCATACTTACTAAGAGTATTGTACTCTTCGGCACCCACGAGCACATGGACACTAAATCAGAAGCCTCTTTTTGACCTTGATGTACCATACATGCATTAAAGTTTCTATTTAACATTGCGCAATTGCACTGTTTTTCCCCCCTAATTAGCAGTTTCTCCTGATGCTATTACAGACTGCTGCAAAAGTGCTCTTTCCAGCTGTGCAACTTGTGCAAGTTCTGGCCTTGCTTTTCATTTCATAGCAAGGAGACACACCCCTGTGTGATTATTAGGGCAAACGTGTCTCAGTTACCCTCAGCAAACCTTCTGCTTTGTGTGCAGCATGTTCAAAACACAGCCAATACATACATGTGACTTCATCACTCTTGCTCTGCATCCTGTACACAAAGTCTGAATGAAAATGTCGTGGTTTGGGCCAAACTGACCAGTGAAGCAGGCAACAGGTGCTCTCTCCCACCTCTCTCCCAAGAGAAAAGTAATTAAAATTTTGGCATTTATATTACTTTTGTTATTATCAGCCCAAGGCACATTTGTGCTCTCTTTCCAATAGCCCCAATGACTTACTTTGTAATGGTGTGTTCTTTTGTCAATTGCCTATGATCATACACATAAAATCTCTTCCTTCTAGGGTCCTTTCATTCCATTTAGGAGAACAAATGTGGTGCTTTAATATTAGAGATAATCCCGATCACACAGCTGCAATCTGATCTCCCAGTTTGCAGGTGCTGAAAATACAGCATCAGGAAGTTCAGGACAAATGCTCAAGTCTACCAGTCCCAAATCTGAACTAACCTTTAAATAGCTCAGGACCAAGTATATTCTGCCTCCCCCCATGATTTTAACCAAAATAAAGCATCTGGACTATTTCTGCTATAGTATACACACAGAATCACTGCACAGCCCCTACGGGAAGTCACTCAATTCATCACGTTTCTACAGTATACTTAAGTGCTGTCTGTCCTGGAAGTGCCAGCCTTTCTTGCGAGGCCACATCTCCACAAGTCTAACATTTCACACAGCGTGTGAGAAACCCAGATGTGTAAGTGCAGGAAAGAGCTATCAAAATCTCTGCCAGAATTGAAGAAGTCCCAAACCTAGAGCAGTGAAGTATTTATTGGCGTTTTCAAAGAACCTGATCTGTAACTACTGTCACACAATCATGACAGACACTCATCCTATGTGCGTATGCCATCGTAAGAGCACAGTATCAACATGCAGAAGCCTTTAGTAAAAGAGGGGAGGGAAGAAGGAAGAGACAAAAAAAAACACAAAAAGCAGCTATTAGTTTTCACATCTGTGGAGAACAAAACCTACCCATATTGCAAGCTGTACTGCATGGCCATCTACCACCATTTTCTTCACTTTAAAATCAACACCTAAGGCATAATAAGAAGGGAAGGCTTGTCAGAAGGAACTGACGAACGCCCGCCCTCGCGGGACCCCCCCGGGCCCCGCACCGCCCCAGCCCCGCACTAACGGCGCCCGACGGAAACCAGCGGCACCGTCCTCGCTCGGGGGCGGGCGGGCCCCCGACTCACCAACAGTGGGCTTCAGGCACGGCTCGAACGCGCCATCAGTGAACCTCAGCAGGAGGCTGTGGGGAAAGGAGCCGAGAGCTCAGCGCGGCGCGCAGAGCGCCCGCCCGGCCCGCCCGCCCTCCCACCCGGCGCGCACCTGGACTTCCCCACGGCGCTGTCTCCCACCAGGAGCAGCTTCAGGGTGAGGCCCGCGGCGTCCATGCCCCGCGCTGCAGCGGCCCGGGGAGGCTGCCGTGCCGGGCGGACCGCAGCAGCGAAGGGCTCAGCGAAGCCCCGACTGAACCGGACCTAGCCCCGCCGGGCGCGGCCGACAGAGCAGGCTGTCGCGACTCCGCCCATCGGGCGCTGGCCATTGCCAGGCGGGGCGGGGCAGGAGAGCCGGGCCCGGGCGGCTGCGCCAAGGGGCCTTTGGCTGGCTGGGGCCCGGCCATGTCCGATTACCAGATCTCGGTGGAGGAGCTGAACGACCTTCTGGCTAATGGCAGCGGCTGCTACAGCCTGCCCAGCGCGCACAGCAACGAGGTGGTGCCGCGCATCCACCTGGGGAACGCGTGAGTGCCCTGCGCAGGGCGACCGCGCCCGTCAGCCCGCGGCGGGCACTCGGGGCAGAGGCCGAGGGAGGCGGGGCCGTGCGGGGCTGCGAGGCGCGGGGCGCTCACTGGGTGCCGCGGGGACGGGAGTCTGTGCCGGAGGAAGTCGGGCTGCGGGATCTGCCGGGGCGGGCCGAGCCTAGGGCAGGCCTGCGGCGGGCAGGCCGGAGCAGCCAGGGGCGAACGACGAGGCGCATAAAAGGCATCTGCTAAAATGTTCGGTACCCTATTGACGTCCCAAATATAAGCTAAAATAGAGCTGATAGAAGGTTAAAACTCGTTAAACTGCTTAACAGCGAAACACACCTGTTCGGTTGTGTCAGCACTGGGGTTTTTTCCTCCCTGCTAACAAGTTGTGCCCTCCACCACACTGAAGGGGGAGAGACACGATCCGTGAGCCATACGGACAGTACTGTGTGTGGAAGCCCAGACAAAACACCAGCGTAACAGCCCTATGTCAGATGAGTGGAATTAGCTGGAACGTGAAGAACAAGCAAAGTAGCAATATGATACCAGATTTCGGTTGTGCAAAATAACCTGAAGGAAGCAAGACTTTAATAGGAGTCACCACCCCATCTGTGATTGGTCAAAGGAATGTTTCTGCACTCTAAGTCCTAAAAAAACTCATCCTAATTAACTATTCATGCACATGAGCCAGAGCGTTGCAGGTATAGCTACGATAAAAGCCCTTAAATGGGGAAAAGTGTTCAGGGTTCACCAATAGCATTTCTTTTCTCAGTTCTAGGATGTTTATTCTTTGCGCCAAGATTATGATTTCAGTTATGTGTCCTAGTTCTATCATATCCTGCTGATTCTTTGTCCCCTTTTTGTCCATCTTTGTACACTTTATCTCTGTGAAATTTGGAACTTTTTGATTCATGTGTAGTATACTGGATCCCTGTCCTGATTTGAAGCTTGTAACTCTTAAATATCAAACCCATAGGTTGTCATTAACATTCTCCTAAGCCAAAACAAATGATGTTTGTCACCGCCAGTTGACAGGACATGCGGGACATGCACATCTAGAGATAGGACTCTATTACAAAATTATTATCTCAATGGCCAATCTGATGTCTGACAGCCACCTTCATGTTTTTAGGCAGTCACCTGGAAGAAATGAAGTCATAGCCTACAAGGTGATTTGTGCAGCAAAATGGGGGGAGCGGTCAACACACTGGAGGGTAGGGTTTTTATTCAGAGCAACCAGGATGTGAGTTCCTATTGATCCTGACCACTATCAGATATATACTGATACTATTACTTAAACCGTATGCTCGCCCCACTAAGCATAGGAACTCACAGCTGAATTAACGCTTTTTGTTTTGGCCTTGCACTGTAGGATTTACTTTTGTGTTGCAAGCGGAATTCCTCAGACACTGACACTTGTCCCCTGGCACAGATGATGTCCTGCCAGATGGAAAATCTGTCAACATTTGTTTGGGTAATGAAGTCTTTACAAATATTTGGCTCATTGCCATAGTTGTTTGGCACAGACAGCAGAAAATGTAGAAGCTTCACTCGTGCATAAGGATTCATCTGCTTACACTAGAGTTTAAGGGGTGAACAGTCATTAGGAGAAAAGGAACGCTCTACATGTTCACATCGCCTTGAATTTCATGAAAATTGTGAGTGAATGTGCTCAGAGGTTCATATAGATAGGAACCAACTAATTTGGGTATAGATTTTAACTGCTTTAGAATAACTTAAGTGTCCAGCAAACCCTCAGGTGCATTGCCATCTCTTAGAAACTTGTCCAAAAAGATACTGCACAAATGCTTATCTGGAGCTAAGCTTAATATTAAGACTCCTTGTATTTGCAACTTATGACTCGAGCCACAGGGAGATTTTCTAGAAAGTTTTTGTTTCCACATCCAGTTAGACACATACTGAAAGCTGCCTTTAAAAACAGTAAAGAGATTTATGTCTGTTTAGGCTACCTCTTCACAAAGTGTGCAGGAACTGAGTTATCTTTCAACTAAAGCCTTCTGTCACATTCTGCTGATGTTGACCAGTGGGCTCAGATTTTACTAGGAGACCGCATGGTGTGATAAAACATGTTGTTTTATTTCTTCCCAGGAAAGTGAGGCAAATATTGGCACTGACATGTGGAAATAATCAGACTCGGAATGAAAAGTAGTGGTTTTATGATAAAAAGGAGTCAATGGTCTTCTCGTATTATTTAATGGTTATCTCCTCTTACTATAGATTGCGTTCTGTGATTTATAATCTGTAGCTAATTCACTTCTGGGCACAGTATATTTAGCATCTATTAACAGAAAAAGGTTTTCATTACCAATGCCTTCTGGGGACATCATAAATACTGAGATGATTCACCGAGTTCTAATTGTTTTCTTGACATTTCTTATCATACAGGTTCATGGCCAAGAACATTACGAGACTGCAGCGTCTGGGGATAACCCATGTTCTGAACGCAGCAGAGGGGAAGTCATTCATGCACGTAAACACTAATGCAGAGTTCTATGAAGGCACAGGCATCAGATACCACGGCATTAAAGCTAATGATACACAAGAATTTAACCTCAGTCGCTATTTTGAGGAGGCAGCTGATTTTATTGAGAAAGCACTTTCCCAGAAGGATGGTAAGGCAAACTGAAATATCTTTCTACCATGTTTTCTCTGTGCTGCATAGGTTTCCTAGCATATCTTTTTTACTGTTTAAAATGGTTCTTTGCTCAGATTATTAGCTGAGCAAACAAATCAGGAACTCAGATCGAGGCTCTGGATCAAAGACACCAGAATACACAGTAGAATGTCTTAATCCTCTGTCTATACATGTAGGTCTCTGATATATAGCAAATGGAAGTCTGTCACTATAGGGGTGACTTTGAAAAGTGAAATGGCTGCTGCATCCTGTAGTAGTGCCTTTCTGTGAAGATGCATTCTTATTTTTCCTTAGAAATGGTAAGTCACGTGAGAAAATAAAAAAAAATAAGTTCAGGATCTCAAAGTTGTTTTAGGATGCTAGAAATTATAAATTAAGGGCAGAAGTGATACAAGTATTGCATTATGGAACATTTGCAATGTTGTTGTTTGCCTCATTTCTCTACAGTGTGTTTCCTCAGAGTAGAAATCCTAGGACATAGTGCAGTGGGCCAGATGGTGTTTGTTGTTGTTGGTCTATTTCAGCATACCAGTTATTTCTACACATTTAATTTCTTTCTTGCTTCATGACTGAACACAAAAGAGGAGGAAGAATAACTCCCACAATTTCAGAAGTTCTTTCTCTGAAATGGGCAAAAGGGGTACTAGAGTTGTGATCTGCTTTTGACGGATGGAAAGAAATTTTACCTCCAGTTTGGTGGAGTATGACAAATTCTAAAAATTGAAATGCAACTCTTCCACTTAGTGTTGTGACTCACTGAAACGGGTTGCAGTAAGAAAGAAGAGTTTAACAGTGCCAGCTGTGCCATGACTGTCCCTCTGCAGTTTGATGTGAACAGTTGCAGGGTCAATCTAAATTTACAGTAGCGGTTCTATTTGATGATTCTTTCGGTCTTAGTAATTGTCTACCACACCTGCCTGTTACAACTGTTTTCTTACTGTTGTAAACAAGGAGGAACTTCGTAGCAGGGTGATGCTGGAGCCAGTTTTAAGATTAACTTGCTACTGAAATTTGATGGTTTTGTCTGAACAGTAAAGCAAAGAGGGATGCAGTAGTAATTTTCCTTTGATTTCATTTTATCATTGTAGTTGCATGAAGTTCTGAAAGGCAAATTTGGTATACTAAAGGTCTGGAAGGAAGCCCTTAAGTCACTGCCTTTCACAGAGCAAGGCTAGAAACCCTTTTGCTTTGGATCGTTTGCAGAGGGAAAGTCAATTCTCTTCCATGATATGATCAAGAATCTCCAAGTCTTGCTAATTTATGGCCACGGGCTCTTAAGAAATGTTGAGAATGAATTGGTTTATCTGTTTAATGTGCCACTGATAGAGATTTGCCTTGAGCTGCGTTCTGCTGCTGTAGTTCAAAGCAAGTTGTGGTTATGATGAAAATGTGTGTGTATGGTTCATCTGTTCTCTTGTCTTAGAGAAAAAAATACTCTGGAGAGTAGCCCGCTGCATTTGGGAAGAGGAAAATTTTTGTGTCTGGAAAAGCAGGTCAAAGAGGAAACAGCTGAGAAGCAATACAATCTAATTGGATTTCTCAAAGGGGGCAGTGGCCTGTTTTATTATTGACAGAATGTGTAGCTACTAACAGAGCGATAGCACCTTTCTTTCAAGTTCAGCATGTCTTCTGTGGCATTCAGAATTTATATTTCTTAAGCTGCTGAAGGACTAATAATTATTACACTTTATATCCTAGCTATTTCATATTGCTTTTCAAACATACGTTCCAGTATAACCCAAATTATGACCTATCTTCCCTGCAGGACAAGTGTTTGTGCATTGCCGTGAGGGCTACAGCCGTTCTCCTACACTGGTCATCGCCTACCTCATGCTTCGCCAGAATATGGATGTCAAGTCTGCATTGAGCACTGTCCGGCAGAAGCGAGAGATTGGCCCCAATGATGGCTTTCTAAGGCAGCTTTGCCAGCTCAATGAGCAATTAGTGAAGGAAGGCAAACTGAAGCCCTAGAGCAGAGCACTGTAGTATTTTTTGAAGTTTCTCAAGCCATCAGAGGACATCCTAGATGCTTTAGATTCCCACACCCCAACCACCAAGCTAAATCACATGTGAGTGAGACAGAATTCCTGCTCTTGTCTAGTGAAAGTATCTTTCCTGAACACTGGGTCTGCCTTTCAAGATGGCACAAAATTGTATCACTGTTCGGAGCTGCTGCAATAAAGAGGTGTTTTTAGAGGGGTAACTCCAGTGATGGCAGCTGTCTCCACATGTATTTCAGAGCCACAAACAGACTCTGTAGCAGATGTGGTTCACATTGACATTGAGTGTGATTCATTTAAGCCTTGTCTGGTATCCCCCCAGAGCACCGTTTTCTGTGAGCCCCAGCACATGTCTTCACTTGCTCTTAATTGAGGTACTGTATTTTCTAATGCTTCTTTTTGATGCACACAGGTGCCTAAAGTTTGAGTGTAAGAGCTTCAAGGAATGGAGAAGCAAATATGCACATGCACAGATGCACTCACATGTAAAATGAAGCGTATGCAGTGTTGTGTTTAGTGTGGATTTATGCAAAACACAGTGTGTGGTAGTAAAGCCATTCAGAGCCCAATCTTGATACACACTGTATTTTCAAGAATACTTGTACCTCTTGCTGTTGTGATTGACGTGAAATAGTATGATATTAAATGCTCTTTTATTTTTGTTTTGAAATCATACTAGAAAAAAACGTCGAGCAAATGTTGAGGCAAAAACTTGAGCAAGGAAGAAATTATGTCTGTGTTTAGGAGTGCTTGTACTGGATGTATGATAAAGTCCTAAGTATCAGAATAAAATGGCTCCCGAGGCTTGTATTGAATTACAGTGTCTCTCTCCTTTCTTTACTATCGCTATTTATTAACAAAGAACGGAATGATCACATATGCAGATTACTTCCAGTGGGGAAGCACAGGTGTGCTTACAAAGCAGTTTGCAAAGTAGACTCTTAACTTCTTGGATTGCTTGCATGGTATTATTAAATAGAAATGAGCATTGTTACATACCATATGGTACAGGAAACATTTCCTTTCTATTAAAATAAATGATGTCTTGATTCTGTTTGACATAGATTAAATGAGTCATTGCCACGTTGGGAGAGGGAGCTTTGTTTACAGTATGCCTGACTTGGTGTATAAATGCGTACCTGTGAGTTGTAGCACTGTATTAACGCAAAGGATCTCCCACTGCGAACTGGGAATGTTGGTTAAACTAACAGACTGTGAGATGCATATGTTCCCTTTTTATGTGTGCTTTAATGTAGTTCTAGATTGAAGACGCTATTTTAAACAGAAATGCTGTTGTATTAGTAACACATGTAAACCCAGATCTAGCTATGTATATTCAGTTCACTAATCGAAAATCACAAAGGACATACTTTGTTTTACTTCCATTTGTTTGTGTGGTTTGGAGGGGTTAAGAGTGGTGGTGGGGAGTTCTGTATCGCTAGGTAAATATCTTGAAATTAAACTCCAGAGGTGATGATTCTGGTTGAAAACCAGGCTTATTTCTGTTTCCTTGCAGGATAGGAGCTGTCAAATCAAGTAGCATTTTCTCTTTTGTGTTCTTTCTTTAAAGGGACAGTTGGGAAACACTGTACATAGTGTTTCCTTGCATCTCCCTGTAGTCAGTCAGTTTTTAGTGCTTGCTTTGAGTCAGGATAGTTCAGTAATAATGAGCAGTAGTCAATTTCATTGGCTAATTACATACCTGTTTCCCTTCTCCCATTATATCAGTATTAAATGAATTGCTTCTTCAAAATTCCTAGTTACTAATTTCATGCTACGTAGCTTGGGGAATAGGAATACTGGCCTTATCTTTTCAACTATAGTGGCTTTTTCATACTGCAGTCTTATTTATAAATCACCCTTTTAAAATTTTTACTATGGGCATAGATTTTTTTTTTTTTCCTATCTCATCTCATCGTAGCTGTCAGATTAAAACCAGGATGGTTTATTAAAATTGAGTCTGTTTACCTTATGTTTTTGTATTTGTCAGTATCAAGAAATACTGACAAATCACGACATACAGGAATACGTTCTTATATTCAAGACATTCTTTTAATTCATAGGACACCGCTCACTTCTAGTAGTAACTTCAGTGGTACCCTGGCCCATTTATCTCCGTGTAACAAAACTGATTTAACATTTTGTCATATGAGGGTGAAGAGGAATAAATAAGACTGCTACAAATTGTTTTTAAACATTAAGCTCTAAGACAGTATATTCTAAGTTACTGATAGGTGACTCAGTAATGAAACTATTTCTAGCTCTGCTTTTAGAGTAGGCTAAAAATAGTTAGAATGTCAGACCACTGCTCCATTAATGGATCATACCCTTCCTCTTTTAGTCTTATCTTGCTGTTAAGTACAGTTACGTTGCAAATTCCTCTGCATATTTTACATGGCCGAGAACTTACATGCCTCTAATCCATAATGATATGCTGTATACTTCTAAATTTCTCTTTCTGATTGCAGAAGGAAACATTGTATAAAAACAGGAATGAGAGCTTTCTTCCCACTTAATGTGAAACTGAGAAAGTATTGGAAGCAATACACCTTTTTATTCTTCTGAAATTACCGCACAACTGCCCTTTGCTGTGAGATGTCCTCTACAAGCATGCTCATCAGGGAAGGTGTTTTTTTAAACAACTATTTGTTGCAAATAGCAACACTACATAGTGTGATCTGGATTTATATTAATTACTATGTTTATCCTGAATAGCAGTGCGATACTTTTTGTGTAGATAGCACTCTGGAAAAGGGATGGGTTCTCTGTAAAACATGCATCTATCACAGAACAAAGATATCTACCGTATCAAATCCAGCACATGAAAGATCAGCACAGTGAAAGAAAAAGCAATAGCTTGGGGTTTTTGTACGTAAGAGTTAGTGAAGTTGGAGAGGGGGGGAAGAGTGGAAGTGAGAAGCTATTAGCATTTTATTGCAAAGAACAAAGTCCAGATAGATAAAATGGTGATATATGTAAAACTAAATTCACCTTCTACTCATGCTGAACTTGATTCTTCTCAGCTATTGCATAAGCACAGGAGAGAAGTTTGTAACTAAAAATTAAAATTCAAAGCAAAAGTAACATTTTCTGAGTGCAGAGACTACACAGCCGAGACTACAATGCTGACAAGTGTTTTATCTAGCATGCTACTCTGAGCCATAGGCACTGCCAGAAAATACTTCATGAGAGAAGGTTGCAGTATGTCACTGCTGAAAAGTGAACATTTCATGAAGTTATTTCAAACTTAAGAGCATCTGAATGCAGGACTAGCAGCCACAATATGTTGTATTGTAATTCCATTTTTGGACATCGAGCCAGTGTTCGTGTTGGACATGTTTTTGTCCTACAACATGAATATGCCTGGCTTACTTCTCTTGGTGATGTGATAATTAATTAATTTTCATAAAGGCTTTGAAGATGAAAAGCACTGCGTGTAAGAACGCTACACGCTCTCCGAGTTGAAAAACAAACGTGTCAAATATATCTTCCTCCTGCTGAGCAAAGGAGAACAGCAGAAAGGATATTTGCAATGTTTGTTTTTGTAATTTAAATATTTTCATTGAGCTGTCTTCTGTTGTCCAGAACTAGTTAAAGTTCTGATGCTAGAACTTTTTTTAAATTAGTTCTGCTAGTTTAATGTTTTTGGCACGGAGGGATTATCTAATGGCATCTCACTTAGTATAGCACAGAGGTTTCTTCTAAAATTACTTTCTGGGCTTTGCCAATGAGTACAACTGAAAATAGAACAGGCCTGAGAGGCATCTTCTAAGGATTTGTTTGTGAGAATTGGTGTCCTATTCAATTCTTCTATTCTGAAAAGAAATCCTGGAAATGCAGATTGTGTAATCAATTAAGTGTGTTGCGTTTAGCTGCAGTGTGCCAAGGTCGCTGGCTAGCTGGCTCACCAGATGGAGCTGTAGGCTTTTATTCTTCACTAGATAGTCATCGTTCCATCCCTAAGCAATGCTGTTACTCACTGAATCTAACGTTGTCTTACCACTGAAAAAGGCAAGCCTTTTGATTTATCAGTGCATTTGCTGGTCTCTGGTGGGAGAATACTAAGATTCCATTTACTCTTGGCTACTTGGAGGAGATCACAACAGAGCATCCAGACTGATACTCACACAGTAGTATGTGACTGAGCAAAATTACTGTGAGACACTTAAAAGTTGCTTGGGCAAGGGTTGGCTTAGCAGCATCTTAGAAAAAGAACACTGAGAAGCAAACACGTTCTTCTTGAACATGTCAGAAACTGAATTCCTGGGCAGTGCGCAAATTACGAGCCATTGTCCACAGATAAGCTTAAGTTCCACGTGTGTATCTTAGTGCCCAGATGCCTGACAGAACCCTGGTGTGGGCAGAGGGGGAGCACAGTGAGCACCAGAAGTTACAAGCAACAGAACTGATTTCAGAAACTGGTTTATAAGCACATGCCTTCGTAGTACAGTGTTGGAACGCAAGCACATTGGCACAGATGTCTGAGTCCTGAAAGCAGCAGCAACCGATTCAGGCTAAGTATGTGATGCCAATGTGCTCCTTGTGCCCTTCATAGCATGGCATACAAAGGATCCAAACTCGGTTCCATCCCGGTGGGGGAGGGTTCATTCTGAAAGCGTCCTTGATATGTCCTTTCTTTTTTTTCTGTGCTTCATTAACAGTGCAAAAATCAATTGTTTGCAGGGAGCTGCAGCCCAGACCATGTCTGCTTTGTTGCAGAAGGTACTGTGAGCAGGCAAGCAGCTACAGGTCATGGAAGAATATTTTTGTGGTTAAGGAATCTGAATGTCTATGGGATTCTTTTGTTCTATTAGGCTGCCCTCCTAGCTTGTGGACAAAATGTTTTAAACCAGAAGCTAAATATAGCATTTGATTTTTACTTTCATAGATTTTTTGTTATTATTTCTCCCAGTGACAGTTAATAGAGGCGATTGGTTCAGTACTTAGAGAAGCTACATCAAGAAGGTATTTATGTTTTATGTGCCAACTGGTTACTGTAAATGTGGTTCTCCACAATAGGCCTCCACTGACTGATGCTTTTGGAAATACTCTCTACACAGAAAAAAAATGCATGAAAAGAAATTAACAGAAACTGAGCTTTGATAGATACATACAATTCTGAAGGCATTTAAATAGGGCAGTGAATAGGTAGCAATGGTTCAGTGATTACCAGTACAAAATTTTCTTTTGCTCTCCTGTTCTGCTTTTCAGCTGTACTCCATTGTGCCACAAGTTGTGATCTCACCTGGGACAAGGTCACTATCGGTGATTACCACTACAAGGTGGTATTCCTATCTGACAAAAATAATAGCAGGTTAAAAATCTTTGTTTAGTTCCTGGTCATCCTTCCTGACTTCTTCAATTTTAAACCAAACCAAATCAAACCAAACCAACCAACCCCAAACCAACAAACCGTAAAAACAAACAAACAAAAACCCCAACACCAACCAAAACAAAACCCCAACATCATTTTATTCCTTTGAGGGCCATTAGAAGATCACATCAGTATTTCCAAAGAAAAGAAAAAATAGCTGTATTATAAGGCCTGAAAGCAGAGCTTGAAATCAGCTTTCCAAGCTGTGTCTGTCTTTTCTTCAGAATTCATTTTATTTGGCGGGCAATCAAGTGATGCCCCTGTGAAGCTGTGTATCCCTTGCTGTTGAATAGATCTCACCTGTAGCTCTAAGCCAAAAATAGACTTACTCATAAGTGAGAAAAATTATGCTTGGAAAAACATTTGCAATGGCTGAGTGTTTGGGTTTCCCGTATTTGTGAGACCATCGTTAAATGCTTTGAGTAAAGGAGGCAGTTATTAAAGGTATTAAATGTAATCGGTGCTGCTGCTGCTGCTGACTATAGGGAAAAAGGAATCAGCTCATCTGAGGCAAATTATGCGACACGAGTCTGTATTAAAGAATGATATCCAGACTGGCTGTGGAGGGGGAAAAAAAAAACTTGTAAAAAGAAAATAGTATGCTGTATCCCTCCATAAAAACAGAGTAATTTCTGAGATGGGAGGATGGATAAGATGTGGGCTGGAGGAAAGGATGAAGGGGAATAGACAGTCAGGGCACACAGTTGTGTGTGACACAATGCATGATTGCTTTTAGAGATTCTTTGGAATATTTAGAAAGGAGGGCTCTTCTAAGAATGCTAATCTCTATATAATTTTGAGCAGAGAGAAAGGGTAGGAGACAAAGCAAGTCACAATATATTTCAGATGCTATTATTTTAGGAAAGGATTTTGTACAGAGCAGGTAGGCTAAAGCTCGTCAAATTCAGTACCGTTAGGTCATCTGCTGTGTGTGTCTCTGTGTATGTATGTGTAAGGCGGAAGAGGTGAAATGTCCTCAGGTCATTACTGCTGTTTAAGTCTATTATTTATCATCAAGGTCACACCAAGGGAGAATACACCTCCACTTTAAATTTGGTGACACCTGTTTTCTGTGGCAGGTCAGGGGAATTGTCAGAATGGAGTGCAAACCTTAGGTAATGATTCTTACAGTAGTAGGGAAAAGTCAGATACTGAATCACTTTTGAATCTCTTCTACATGAAGTATTTTCATGAAGATACATGCCACAAACATTGCAGTAACATATACGGGTGTGCCTCTACTGCTTTAAGGAAGTATTTTGCTTTCAGTAGCTACAATGAGCTCAATGTAGTATTTAACCTCACTAAAAGCTGAGATGCTTTCCAATTAATGTATTTAGCCTGGCATCATTTGCAAGTAACTTGAAAGTGTTTCTGGTCTTGAGACAAAGAAATGATGCAACTATCACCACTATCATCTTATTTTTGCAAGCAAGAATAATACCATAGGTGAGATTTTAAAACACGACACATGAATACATCCCAGGCACATGTTCCCTAGACATAAGGTCCTCAATTCTCTCTTTTTGTTGGTTGCATCGTGAGTGGAAATCAGTCTGATCATGTTCTTGTGTTCAAAATAAGCAATTGTCCTATATTCAACACTTGTGCAGAATGTCAGCAGAAGTAGTACTATGCAATTAATTTAAATCAAATACAAATGCTTTTTCTTTTCTTTTTTTCTTTTTTTTAAGTGATAAAAATGAGAGAAAGAGCACATCAAAAGTATGATGTACAACGTCCTGGCTGTTTACTCTAACTACCATATTCCAAGTAGCCTAGTTTTTAAAGAAAAATAAACAAAACAACTTGTCATTTTGAAAAGAAGCTCTTTCCTGTTTCTGTCAATACATTTGTGAAACAAAATGTAGAGCTCCTTGTTTTGTAAAGGAAACAAAAAGCTACCTCCCCCCAATCATTTGCCTGTAGAGACTGTAAAGCATAACTACTGAGCTACAGTTTCTAGATTTGCTTAGTTTATACCGGGGGTGGAGGCGAAGAGCAAGAACAACAGTAAAAATAAGAAGCCTGAAAAACCTTTGGAAAAGACAATAGCCAAAGATTCAAATATGGAGATAGAAGCAGGTTTTAATTATACCATTGTTAGAAAAAACTGCAGAAAGACTTGTCAGGTTGCAAATCACCTTAGTCTTGTCAATCACCATTGTTGTCAGGCTCAAAAATGAAGCACATATGACAAGTTTTTATATAGAAGTTGTAGAATATTGTCACTAACCCACCCCCACACACCCATTTTATTTCAGAGTGACAAAAGCTGAGATGAATGAGTTGTTGTCTGGCCCTTCCCACTTCGTATAGTCATTGGCTGGCTTGGTTCTAAAAAGGATTTAAAAAAGGGGAATAATGTGCCTTTGCCTGGGATCTGAGACTGTCAGGGTGCTGAAAAGCTAATCTGTGAGCTGCCACTATGCAGATCTCTTGGGCTGTGTGCTCTGCCTGTGTCTTAATACAAATTGCATTTCAATCTGTGGAAGGGTGGCAAATGTTTAAAAATGATGCTACAGAAATAATTCCTGAGATCACTGAAAATACAGAAACTCCAATGGAGCAGACTTTCAGCAACAACAACACAATGAACCAGGCAAAGCATGGAGGAAGACACATACAACAAGCTCCAGACCATAATGGTAAGAAAAATAACATCATTATTACTGTTCTGGACCCTAACAGACAATTTGTAAAAGAATACTTGTTTTCATACATGTTTATTTACTAAAACCTTTAGCTGTGGACCTAATGCTGTAAGTGATAAGGAGTTACATCTACTGTTGAAGAAGTATCAGTGTAAACTTTAGAAGGGATATACTCGAGTTTACTGATGAAAAATGTGGCCTATCTATTGAACAATCCTGGGCTACTATGGTATGCGCTCCTATCCTGCCCAGCTGCTCTTGGCAGACACAACTCCAATACATAAAACCTGTAGAAGATACTGCTTAAATTTCTCTGTGTTTTGTGCTTGCAAGTACTGTGAGGAAATATCACAAGTCATCTTTCTCTCTTTGATGTCATGATGGGGCAATGGGTTGGCAGTGGAGAAAATAATATAAATTCTTAATATTCAGAAAGGGTCTAAGGTCATACAGCAAAAATAGCACATAGAAGTAGCATTCAGCTAGATGAGAGAAGTGTGCTGCTCGCTGTCCTTTACCAACAGCCAGATTTTTCAGCCAGATTCCAGCAGCCAAAAAAGGTGTTATGAAAGGTGCTAAAGCACTCCAAAGGGGAATTTATGCCCAAAATAATTGGAGGGGACTGTATTTTGCAGAGGTGTGCAATCTTGGAATCAGTTTGGCTACTTTAACAGCACTGACATCCTTCATACTGTCACTGCATTTGGCCAAATGTTTAACACCAGCAATGATGCAAAACGCAAGCTTTGTGAGGAGAGATGGAAGATGGGGAGTTACAACTAAACAAAGAAAGGTAGTTTTAAAGAAGTGTTCTACTGGCAAACAGGGTGAACTTGGTCCTCCAGACTGACACATGTGGCTACCAAATGCACATAGCAAAAAGTCAAACTTAGTTTCCCCTATTATGCATTGCAGATCTGAACTAGCCTTCTTTTTCTGGGGACTACTCGAAGGGAAAAGTGTTTTTCTGCTGCAGCTGTCAGTTAAGATGTTTAAAACCATAGCATTAACAAGATTTTAAAATAAGAAAAAAAGAAAAAGAAGTAATGTTTTTGAGAGTGTGACTTTATAAATCCCTAAAAGGGGCGGCACTCTGCTTCTCACAGGCAGCCCCGCCAACCACCAGGTCAAGGCAGGTTGGTTTTGTTACTACATCTGAAAACTTCCAATTTTTATCCTCTTACTACTCTGACATCAGCTGGGGGGAATCTGTCCTACTCGTGTGTGCGTATTTTTTTAAAAGGAAAGGACATTTACTTAAGAAAGAGAGAGTGAAGGAGACTGGACAGTTACTCAAGATATGCAATGGTCTTGCATAGTTATTTTAAAATCTTATCACAAGGAATCAAAATGATGATCCAAAGTGGCCAGACCTTCCTGGGACACCTGACATTGCATCAGACCATTAATAATTTTGCAGTATGTGGAACCTGTACAAATATGGGACAGGACATACATGCACAGAAAATAAATCTATATAGCTAAGGCAAATGCCTGTATATTTAATTGTATCTGCCTATGTGCTATAGTGGTACAATACACTTGATTCAAAGCATTATTTTTTACATAGACAAACACAGTTTTCTTAAATGCTTAGGAAACTTGGGAGGATTAGACTAAGTGC
This sequence comes from Numenius arquata, assembly GCF_964106895.1. Classification (NCBI taxonomy): domain Eukaryota; kingdom Metazoa; phylum Chordata; class Aves; order Charadriiformes; family Scolopacidae; genus Numenius; species Numenius arquata. The sequence goes on along the minus strand of NC_133598.1, from coordinate 8,103,873 downwards.
ACATGGAGTTCAGTTATCATTTTTGTCACAGCATTATGACAAGGATTGTTTCATCTCATTAATGCAGTCCTTAAAACTTTTTAAAAATGAAATCTTGCTAGCTGTACTTTGATAAATATAAAGGTGAGCACTAAAAATCAAGTTTCTGCACTTCACAGGAAAAACAAAAATTAAAGTGTCTGTACAAATATTTTCTATCACTAATGACTCAGGGTCAGAATTTTCTTTTGATGTACTGAGGAGAGAACCACCTTGTGCGCAGCAAGGAGAATGGGCCTACCAGACACAGCCTTCTATTTGTAAGCTGACCTTTGAGGATTTCCACCACAAATAGCATTCCTTAATGTTAAAACTGTACTTATGACTAAGAGAATAACATTAACATGTGTTTAGCTAGATGAAGTTCCTCGATAAACACCTTCAAAAATCAAATTCTGTGTCTTCCAAACAAGTCAATTAGCCAAGCATGTCACTTGGCAAAAGAGATGCCTTCAGAAACAGTCTGCACCTACAGTTGGAAAGTTTTTCTAAATCCTAAAAAATGCTAAAAGTCTTGTATTTCAAAATCTTTCATTTGCTCATAGCTATCCATTGAGGAAAAGGGGGGAAGAAAAAACACTGTAAGATTCCTGATCAGCCACAAGATGCCTCTAGTTGAAGGAAATTATGTGGGACATGGGATTATCGCTGCAAGCAGTAAGATTGGAAAACCTAATGCCTGAAGAGTGGGAATTCCTTAGCACTGTTGTTACCTGCCGACTTCCCTAACCTGGAGCACATTAGGCTAGTTAAAAATCACTTAAGGAACACTTTCTTTGTTGCAAAAGAATTTAAATCTGAAGTCAATAGAGCTAAACTAGAGCAATGGGGGAAGGTTTTGCCCAAGGCAAATGAAGCCAGCAGAATCCCATCAAAATTTCCCATGAAGTAACCGCTGCTGCTGGGGTTACACTTCAGAAGCTCCACTGCCCACCTGCACAGCCCTGACATGGCATTTACCTAGTGGCAAGAGAAGGATTTTATTAATCAATTTGTACATTGTCATTCAAGGGTCTCATAACTAGAGTAGCCAAATATTCAGAAGCTGCATGAGTGAGTCTTTGGAGACATTCTTCTCAAATTCTGCCACTCAGGATGTCCAGCTTGTATCTAGCTCAGAGCTAGATATCTGCTACAGAAACAAAAAAGTGCTTTTTCAAGTATAAGGAAGAAAATAGGCGGTAATTAATGTGTTTCTTGTTTGCAGATGCTTCTGACTTTAGCTGCAGAGAAATGCGAACCACCCGCTATGTCACAGAGGGGCTTTGCCGCAGCATCAAGCCTGTCAAGGAACTGGTCTGCTCTGGCCAGTGTGTCCCCTCACACCTCCTTCCCAACTCCATTGGCAGGGGGAAGTGGTGGCGTCAGAACGCCATGGATTATCGCTGCATTCCTGCTCACACTCGCACGCAGCGCATCCAGATGGCTTGTCCCGAGGAAGAGACTCGGACTTACAAATTCCGAGCTGTCACATCCTGCAAATGCAAGCGCTACACTCGCTACCACAACCAGTCGGAGCTGAAGGACTTCGGAAAGGAAACTGTCAGGCCTCAGAAGAACAAGAAGCCTCGTCTCTCCAGAGCCAGGAGCAGCAAATCTAACCAGCATGAGTTAGAAAATGCTTATTAGAAGGTGTCTCTGAGTGATACAACCTAGCAGCTCTGGATATTTTACAAAACATCAGATGGCACTCACAGGCCACAGCATGACGTTCTGACTGCAGTAGGTTCCAATTCCTTCTGCTAAGCTGGGTCAAAGGCTCATATTGTCAAAACTCTATCAGATTATAGCAGTTATGGTCTGATAAGAGAATGAGATATATCAAGCTGGAGGTAGCAACACCTAAATTCAGTCTGAGAGGAGAGGTATACCTTGGAGATTCCTGTGAGGTCATGTAGCTTGTACCAGTAGGAAGGCAGAGGAAAGTGAAGCTGTTATGGTGAAAATCACACTTTGTTAGAAGTCATTCTACTCACTTTATGTGAAAAAAAAAACACTGAGATCTCTTTCCTAGTTTTATAAGTGCCACAATGCAGGACAAGCATGTGATAAGGGAAGCACCAGGAGAGTTACCACACTCTGAATGAGTTGTAGTAAGTGTGATAGCAGGATTTCAACAATTACGGTGACTGAAATCAAATTGTTGGGAAATTAACATCCTGTCAGATGTCCTCATGCCCCAGTTCTTTCCTCTAAAGCACAAAAATCAAAATACGACACTCATCTTCTCAAAACAAAAGTGTGACAAAACTATTTCATACTTTTAATTAAAAGCCTGTAGGATCAACAGATTCAAAACCGAGATTTGACAACTAAAACCATGTATGTCTTAGGGACAATTAAACAAATTCTACTAAGTGGAGCAGATTTATGAAATGGATGCTCCTCTCAAACCAGATAACCTCACTGATGTTTGTCTTGTAAACAGCTAATGATATGCATAATTTAACATAAAAGACACCAATTATTCCTTATTTTCTAGAACACAATTGACTTTAGTATCAGCTTAGATGTCTAAATTTACATTTTCTATTCTGTAGAGTTTGGATTTTCTGCCACACACTTTGTAGTGCTAAGACTGTGCAAGACAAGTTCTGGGAGTGAGGTGCTGGTTCTGCATTAAAAGCGAGCCTCTGCTAATTTTAGTGTCATGAATTCTTCTAGAAAAGTCTTTGGTATGTGCAGCTTTGGTAAGTCTTTAGTTTTGACACCAACTTCCCTTTACTTAGCTTCTCAACATTCAGACTAATGTTTGTGTTTTTACATTAAAGAATATTATTAGAAAGTGAATCGCCACATGCTGTATATATCCTGTAGAAGTGCTAAGCCTAGTATCAGATGAACACAGTTTGGGATGAAGCAGTTCCTCGCTGTTCTTATTTTCTATGTAGAGTTTATGCTGAAATCATATAAACTATGGAAATTTGCAATGTTGATAGATTTTACAATTATTTTATGTGGGACCAGAACCTATAGAGAAAAGGTATTGTTTCAGAGAGTGAATAACGTATTTATTTTTTTCTCAGAAATTATTTATGCAATGTTTTTCCTTGTAGAGAATGACAAGTAATACTGCTTTAAAAATACTAGTCTGTTATTTTTAAATACATTCTTAATAAAGTAGAAACAATGATTAATTATAGGAAGACTCATTAATTTTCAGCTATAGTATAAAGCTAATTTTCTGCAAAGCCAGTGAATTACAGAAAAGTCAGGGTATTGACTCAAATTCCTGTGAGAGAGAGTGTCAGGGTCCTTAATTCTCAATCAATAACCCACACATCTCTAAAGAAACACCACCCTGGAACTTCTTGCTCTAATGCACGACCTTTCTCATAGAAAAAGTCTTCCTGGGCAGATGTGGAGCTCAAAACTATTTCAATATTCTGTTTCCCCTGGGGAAGAAAAACTTGGCTGATTTCAGTTTCCCTCCTACTCCCAGTGATATTTCCCTATTCATATGTTCGCAACCTAATAAAGCCACCAAAGAAAATGAGATCTGTGAACTCTTGATCAAGATTTCTTCATTGAAATCTGATTGTTTCAGATTTCTCTCATTGAAAAACGCGTGGAATCCCCTTGCAAGTGCTCCCAAGGAACAGTTAAACTTTTTTACAATTTGATATTGTACACCTATGTCCATTTGCATTTATAAGGCCATGTTCGTCAAGAAACAAAGACATTTTCCAATCAAGTCAGGGAAAACTTAGTTTGGACTGCACATAGCGTGCAAACCTTTCAACAGAGCTGTAAAGATGAACAGCTTTTTCAAGAGAGTGAGAAGATAATGTGTCCTTTCACTACTATTGTTTGATACATCACACAAAAACCTAATACAAACAGTTGTCATACTTGTGACAACATTTTCCAGACTTATCTTTGACTTTATGAATTCAGCACTTGGAGCTTAATTTTTGGAAATCAGCATGAACACCTACAAGGGCTTCTTAAGTAAGAAAAGTAGTTCAGTTGCTCAGAAAAGCTATTCCATAGTCTCACTGGCATCTAAAGTTACTGGAATATTGTTTTCAAAATGTTGACTGTGATAAGCCAGCGAAAAAGAGACTTACTCCACTTTATCTGGACTTCGTGCTGGATTCCAGGCAGTTCACAAGTACAGGGCCTGATGCAGGTGAACCGGTAATATCTTTCTTCCAAATGTTTCACCTTTAAAGGCATCCTCTTCCAAAAAACACCCCAATCCTTCCACACAGTCCTCTTCTACCAAAACTGCAAACATTTCCTGCTGTTAAGCTGCCATTCAGAACCTCGCGGTTTTCTCACAATGTAATGATTGTTTCTTTGCATGTTATAAAAGCTTTTACAAGAATACCAATGGACAGGGGGTCCTGAGGCACTTATACTACTGTATTTCTTCTCAATGCCCATCCTGTTTACAATTGCTTCTCACTGGTTTCTTATCACAGCATAAAAGTGGATTATATGACCAGTCTGCAGATATGCTTAGTCTGCTGTAATCTTACTCCTGAAACAGTTCGTTCCAGACACCTCTTCTGCAATTTATGTTATCAGAAGAACAGGAAATAGTGGTGTTCTGCAAACAGCTGGAAAAATCAAAATGTGGGATGTTCCACAGAGGCAGACTGCTACATTCTGCCCCGACATGTGGGTTCTTTTCTAACAGATCACTTGGGTTTGCTTATTTATTTTCTCTTGCGCTTTTTTTTTTTAGTCTCTAAGGTGTACATGACTTTAGCCTCATGTTAGTATATATTACTTACAGCTGTTAGTAGGGCTCTAGAACAAGGCAGATACATAGAGAGTGGCTTAGTGATCTGATAAACTATGTCATTGTTTGCTGAAAGCGTTATTTATGGCTCAAGGGACATGCCGTACAGAGGAGATCCCATCTCTAACTGTGAGTTTGAAAATGAGTGTCTGCAGGTAATTTCAGTTTCTCTTTCACATCAACTCTATACGCTTTTGAGCTTTTTTTGAGCCAAAGAAAAAAGCTTGATACTGTATACAGAGGAAATAACAGAAAACAGAGTGACTTTCTAGATTGTCCTCACATGAGTGAAACATTATGGGACACAAAGCTGAAGTGAAGCATTATGGGACAGGCTCTTTTAGAGTAACAAGTACATTGGGGCTTTGTAATGGGCAGAGACCTCCTGTGCACTGCTTTTGCACAAGCATTAAATACTTTTTCTTCAGGACTGTAAACTCTTGAGGCAAGAGTGAATTTCTTCATTGTAATTTTTGCAATAAAATAGCACAATGGTACGTAATTTAGATGCTACTGAACTATAAGTAGTAACGGGTGAATTTGCCTTCAGTTGGCTGGAGACATCTATCTGTCAGCAACTGAACAACTGTTGTAATGGGTAGTCCACAGAAAAACAAGCAAGCTGCTTTTTTCAGACAGGATCCATGATTTCTCCAAATCAGCTTAGAACGTTCATTTGTCCTGCATTTTTATTTCCAACTTGTGTTGACAACAAACCATGGCACATTCCCTGCAATATACTCACTGACTTACAATAGTCGGTGTGCCTACTTTATTTTTCAGGCAAAAATACAATTATGCTATTATTCAGTTAAAGATAACTTACAGGCAGCACAAACAGCCTGCTAGTATCTACAAGGTCCCAAGGATTTTGCATGAAGTTCGACTTTGTAATTACAAACTGCACAATAAAGAACATAACTTTATCCAGTGAGGCCCTAGGCCCAGAAAACACGTTGTGTGTGTTCTGCAAATGTGGTTGAGAAAGTCAGCATCATGAAATATGGAAGGAATAAACATGTATTTTTTTAGCCATATGACATCAACTTATAATTAGCTAGTTTGACTCAAATTAGTGCAGTATATGGGCTGACAGAACAACTTTTCTATAGTAAACAGGCTCAAAAGTCTGAAATTAACAGAGAACATACTTATATGTAGTTTGAGTTTGCATCAAACATACTGTGCAGCTGTAACCTGAAATTTGAAGAAACTGAAACTGCCCTTAATAGGCAAGTAATGGAAGTCCACCTTAAAAATAACTCACAGTTTAAAATAAAGCCAGTACAAGTTGCAGAATTTGCAACAAACACAGCTGATGTTATTCAGTTACACAAAACAGTGCAACTGCTCCCTTTTCAGTCTTAAAGCCATCAATGGACAATTCTGCACAAAATTTTTTTGCAGTTATATACAAAGGGATGAACGTTTCTCTCCTGCTCCCACAATCGTGGGACCAGTTTTTACACTGAATGTTGGAGAGTTGTAACATCAAGATGCAGTGTTTCATGGACAAGGCTCATGATGCCTTGTTGTCTTTCCATTGAATTAGGAATATGGTGCTTTTCTATATTTTTTGATGCCACAATGAGTTTTATTCTCACTAGAGTATAATAAACGTACTGTGCCTGAAGCCCAACAGGAAGGAAGTAATGCTGATTCTTCTGTCTCCATTAACCATTCCTGACACTGTATCATGAACTATCTATTTCTTTCAACCCTAAAAGCTCTCACTGCTCTTTTATGAGGACAAGTTATAACTGTGAAAAGAAGATAATAAAACTAATCAGTAAAACCTGAGTAGAGGTAAAACTCATCAGCACAAGCCCTGCTAATTCTGAAATAAAAGTATAAGGAACATAATGACAATCTTCAAAACATTATCTCACCTCTACCGCATCACAATGCGTGGCTAACTTGAACACCTCCAGGGGGAGAAGCACCCACAACTTCTCTGGACAGCCTGTTCTCACCACCCTCAGAGTAAAGAATTTCTTCCCAATGTCTAATCTAAATCTCTCCTCTTTCAATTTAAGATCATTCCCCCTCCTCCTATGGCTCCCCTCCCTGATCAAGAGTCCCTCCCCAGCTTTCCTGGAGCCCCTTTAGGGACTGGAAGGGGCTCCAAGGTCTCCCCGGAGTCTTCTCTTCTCCAGGCTGAATCCCCCCAACTCTCTCAGCCTGTCCTCCCAGCAGAGGGGCTCCAGCCCTTCCAGCATCTCTGTGGCCTCCTGGCCCTGCTCCAGCAGCTCTGTGTCCCTTCTGTGCTGAGGCCCCAGAGCAGGAGGCAGCACTGCACAGGGGTCTCGCCAGAGCAGAGTAGAGGGGCAGAATCACCTCCCTCAAGCTGCTGACCATGCTTTTTTTGATACAGCCCAGGATACGATTGGCTTTCTGGGCTGTGAGTGCACATTGTTGGCTCATATTCAGTTTTTCATCCACTAATACCCCCAAGTCCTTCTCTGCAAGGCTGCTTGCAATCCAGTTGTTGCCCAGCCTGTACCCATGCTTGGGATTGCCCCGACCTGGGTGCAAGAACCTTGCACTTGGCCTTGTTGAACATCATGAGGTTCGCATGGGCCCACCTTTCCAGCCTGTCCAGGTCCCTCTGGATGGCGTCCCTTCCCTCCAGCGCGTCAACGGCACCACACGGCTTGGTGTCATTTTGAACATTTTAGAATCTAAGCTTGTAATCATCCCAACCCTGCTTCTCCCTGCTGCTATCAGGGGCTGACTGGTTCATGCTCGTGCCTGGAACAGCCATTTTAGCCCCCCAGGTGAGTCAGTGCATGATGTGAATCCCTTTTTGCCACATACTGCCTACTCAGATTCTAGCTGATCTAGGCAGGGCTGTCATGACACTTTGGCACTAGCACCTTAGGTTGAAATTGTTCCTTTCTTACAAATATGTACAGCACCCAGGATGTGGAAACGTTGGTCTGTGCTTGGTGTCCGTAAGAGCAATGCCATCATTTTCATCTGAAAGGGAAGCAGCCCCAACTCCTTCACTGAGTTACAAGGCCAAAGTGATGCATCTCCATACTGAAGACTCCCACATCAGGCTATTGTGGCACTAACCTTCAGACTCAAGCTTTCTTGTTCATGGCTTTCCAGGCAATTTAAATATACTCACAAACCAAGGAATAAAAGTGTATTTATTTCGTGGTTATCAAGCCCCTAAATTAAACAGACATCTTTATCACTTCACCAACAATTTAATGCTTGTGGCATGAGGTTATTTCAATGTCTTAAGAAAACATCTCAGCTCTGGCTAAATAAATAAGTGATATCATTCTTCATTCAGGCTACCAGATTCTTTGGTGTAAAAACTTCCCTTAGTAGAGGTCTTGGGACATAGTGGCTCCTCTGAGACTATTTATATCTGTCAAATTCTCTGATCTCTTCTTCCTTCCTTCCTCCTATTTCCTTCCCTTTCACTATAAAATGGACAGTATTTAACTCTAATGCTTCCAGTCTGCACAACATGCTTTTAGAATTGAGTGGTTGTTGTTTTGGGTTTTTTTTTTAAACCAGAAATAAGGCTTAATTTAAGGTAATTACTCTCTCATTTGGAGGGGTTTGCTATTTGCAGGGTCTTATTTTTTTTCTAGTCAAATTAGCAGGAGAAGTTAGTTTTAAAAGTGATAGTTTTCTTCTAAAATTGTTCTTCAAATTAAGGGTGGTGCTCAGAACCAGAAACTTTTCACTCATGATGAATTTCTGCATGTCTAGAAACAAAAGTAGCGCTATCAGGAGATCATTATTGAGGGGAGAGAGAGAGGACAGACAATTGCCTAGACTTCTAATGAACTGAGACAATGCATGTGAAATTTCAGCCTGCTCATCAATTAATATGGGCCTCTGAATAAATTAATCTTCAAATCAGAGGTGTCCAGGGGCCTCCTACGAGCCAAAAATAGGCCTAGTCATTTTAAAAGACACATTTTTCTAGAATTAATTTTGTCATTAACATCTCTAATATGGGATCAAGAGCTAACAATCAGTCATAAGGATTATTCTTTGGACTGGCACTTGTAAAAAGAACAGAACAATAGTACTTCGTGGAGTGAAAAGTGTTAATAAATGCAAACGTTCAATAGAGCATAGTTCAGTGACGGGAATTACTGAATAGGATATTCTGACTGGGAAAACTGGCATAGTTTCAGAATTTAAGCATTGTATCCTTGAGCATGTCCCTTTCTTCTAGTTGGAAATGCTGTCTGTAAGGATTTTAGCTAGTTTTTCCTTATCTTGGGATGCTCGGAACCTGAAAGCGGCCATTGGATGTGTATGCAACTGATTTGTAGCATACTCTGAACAGACAGTTTGCATGAGCAACAAACTCAGTCCACATCCAAATTACTTTTAAGCTACACAGCTCTCAAATATATAAATCTGTCTCGGTCAGCAGTACCATCACCCTATATTTACTGGAATACAACAGTATTATTATGAAGTACATGTTAAATACGGATGTTATACCCAGTGACTTTGAATTCCCTTGTATTTCTCTGCAAACAGTGAAAATATAACTTTTAATATATATAGAATGCTCTGCTGCTTAGAAGGCAAATAGAAGGCCCAAGAGCAGTGGAAACAACACGTGCCTAAGGGCATTCATGTAGACACCCCCTAAGTTATTACAGAAAGTTTACGGACGGTCTTTGGGGCAATGGCAGGTATACTAAAAACATACTTGGAACTGACTGTTCAGTGAGACGTCACTCACAAGTCTGATGAGAAGCTGGTCCAGGAAACTTTTTTTCTCTTTTAAAAAAAAAACCATAACTAAAAAGATAATCATGTCCAACAGTGGAGCTGTACTGATTTTTGACATCTGGATCCCAAGATAATATTTAACAGACAATCACCCAGATTACATTTATGCGGTTTTAAAAAAAAAAAAAAATCTTTGTTCTTATGAAAGGCCAAAAAAAGCCAAACTAATCAGCAAAAAGAAACACATTTAGTAGTAATAATGGAAGGACTCTGTATATCTGCAGCACCTGACAATTTAAAATTAATATTTAATATAAAGTTAATATTCAAGAAATTCACTTAACAGAAAAAAGTATTCAGAGGATTTCTTGAGTCATGGGCTATGAACACCTAGACTCTAGGGACTACTTCTAAGGGAAGGTGGTCTGGAAAATGACTGAGAAAAATGACCCTATGTCGAATATGCTTACTACACCTCCACCTCACACACTGTGCTTTCTATTTTATAGAATGGACTTCTGTGCAGCTCACAAAATGTATAGATTAAGCAAGACCCATGTTCTTAAGACAAAAGATGCCTGTTAGACTCAGCTGTATGTCTGCAAGCTGCCCTCCTGGAGAGACAGTTTTATTGATATCAGCGAATGTAGAATTAGTAGTGGTTTACAGAATCAATCACCTATCATTTTAGTCCAGTTACATACATAAGAGTGAGTCACATCTCTTCAGAGCCAAAACTGAGAATTCTCAATAATATTTAATCTCTCAAACATAATTTTGACATCCATAGCAGGTAAGAATATTTGGATTTAATGCTTAAGTTTAATAACCTCTCAGATTATGAGTAAACAAGGATTAACTGGTCAATTGGTTTAAGATGAGCTCTCTCCTTTGACTTCATTTCAATTACATTTTTTGCAAGCAGTTGAGGACAAGGCCAAGTATACGGTTCACTTTAAAAAACCCACACACATACTTTTGGACATACTTTGTAGGAAATCAGCACGTAGCAGCGTTATTTCAAAATATTTTTACTCAGACGTGATATTAAACTCTACACAGGTACCAGGTAGGATGTTTCTTTAGTCTTCTTTCTTTATTATATTAACAAAAACAGCTCTCTTCCTTAACATATCCAGTATTTTACATTTTCATTTTCAGTAGCAAAAAAGTGTAGACACTGACATATTTTTTTTTGATTATAACTGAAGGAAGAAAATTACAGCATGCTCTCTTGCCCACAGTTAAGAATCACAGAGAATGTGACGATATTAAAAGGTGTATCAACAACCATAAAATCAGAGAGTCACAGAATGATAACGGGGTTGGAAGGAACCTCTGGAGATCATCTAGTCCAACCCCCTGCCAGAGCAAGTCCACCCAGAGCAGGTCGCACAGGAATGTGTCCAGGCCGGTTTTGAACATCTCCAGGGACGGAAACTCCACCACCTCTCTGGGCAGCCTGTTCCAGTGCCCTGCCACCCTCAAAGTAAAGAAGTTTCTCTTCATGTTTAGATGGAACTTTTTATGTTCAAGTTTGTGCCTGTTACCTCTTGTCCTGTCACTGGGCACCACTGAAAAAAGACTGGCCTCATCCTTCTGACACCCACCCTTTAAGTATTTATAGGCATTAATCAGATCCCCCCTCGGTCTTCTCTTCTCCAGACTAAAAAGACCCAAGTCTCTCAGCCTTTCCTCATAAGAGAGATGCTCGAGGCCCCTCATCATCTTTGTAGCCCTTTGCTGTACCCTCTCCAGCAGTTCCCTGTCCTTCTTGAACTGCGGAGCCCAGAACTGGACACAGTACTCCTGTGGGAGATGGGGCCTCACCAGGGCAGAGTAGAGGGGGAGGATGACCTCCCTCCACCTGCTGGTCACACTCTTCTTGATGCACCCCAGGATGCCGTTGGCCTTCTTGGCCACTAGGTCCCATTGCTGGCTCATGGTCATCCTGTTGTCTACCAAGACTCCCAGGTCTTTTTCCACAGAGCTGCTCTCCAGCAGGTCACCCCCAACCTGTACTGGTGCGTGGGATTATTCCTCCCCAGGTGCAGCACCCTACGCCTGCCCTTGGATCTATAGATCTATGCTTTCTAACTGGGGAAAAAAAAAATAAAAAAATTTGAACTTGCTGGCCTGATTAATTTGACTGTTTCTAAAGAAAAGAAGAAAAAACACCTGGTCATGCTTTGGTTGAGAAGATGAACAGTCTGTTATTACCTTAGAGGAGTGCATTTAATAAATAGCACAGCAGTGGCATTTATCCTTAGACTAAAAAAAAAAAAAAAGAGACTCATATGTATAGCGTTCCTATGTATTCTTTTTCATACTGTCACACACATCAATATGTTGCCGCTGTTAAAAGTTAAATTTAATTATAATCAGGTAGACAAATTTGAAAGGTCTAAAACCAGCTGGAACATTTAAAGTAATTCTAGTCACGGAGATCATAGCAGTCATCTGTTACAAATAACAGATATTTAAAGCAGTTCCTTCTCTGTAGATAAATTATACTAAATGCAAAACATTTAGTAAGTAAAATAAAGGTAAAATAAAGTCAAGCAGGTACATTGTAAAAACTTAAAGGCTGCAAGCTCTTCATGTATGGGACTAAAAAAACCCAGCCCAGTGAAGGCAGTTAGGACTGTACAGTACACATATAAAATAATAACAGAATAAAATAACAAAAGAAAAGCAGGTTAAACATTCCGGTACTTCCAAGAAAACCCAAAGCCTCACATTGTGAAAGACGCTCAGCGTTGCCACGAGCTTGAAGGCTTTACAAGATTTGATTGCAGAGTGAGTCGAGAGAGAGGACTGCTTTCTCTATAGTGCCTTTCCCCCCGCCCCCATTTAAGAATACTGGAAAGTGGTTTTAACAACTGTGAAAACGATTAAGCTATGTATGTACTTCTAAAAGATCCTCTTTGTTTGTATAAGTGCCGTGGTGACTTTGGAAAGGCTGCTGCTCGAGGGGAATTTAGCTGCCACTTTCTTCTCACTCTTTTCTGTATATCACAACACTGGGGTTTTGCACTTTTTTATTTTTAATTGTTATTTTTCATGCAGTGACCGATTCCAAGCCTCCTTAGTCGGCCATTGTATTTTTCCTATTGGAAATGCATGTCTTGAGGTGCTATCTCACTGCTGCTTTTTGAAAACACTCAGACACAAACCTCACAGCAGCTGACAAGCTTCCACACAAATGGCTCCTCCTGAAACTGCCTCAGACCACACTGATACACGTGGTTTATTTCATATCTGCTATATGCTTATGGAAAAGTGAAGTCTACACATCTGCTAAAGTTAATTTGGAAAAACATTGCCTGATTTCAGAACATACAAGCTGCATAAACAGACCAGGCGAATTACCAAGCCCCAGCGCTGCGGGAGGAATTGCTGCAGGAACAGGATGCACGGGGCAGCCTCTGGTCACTGTCACTAGTACAGAGTCACTAACGCCTCTCTCCTGGCACGTCAGTGCTACACCTACATCATTGCTTAAAATCTATTGTTAAGCATCATGGACCAGATTCCGTTTTATATTTTGCCAAGGTAAAATGTCATTAAAATAAGGTTCCTGTCCTTAAGGCAAAGACCGACTTCATAATAATCAGGCTTTTTTTCATTTGTATGCATATGTACACATGAAGGAGTGCACACATCAGCTTTTTACAATATTTGCAAATGCTAGAAATAGGCCTCTCTAGCAAATGGTGCGCTATATCGCAATTCTATTATATGGAAATGCACACGAAGAGTCGAAAAGCAGCTGTTAGATACTCCCTTTCAAAAGCAGATCAGGATTTCCAGAGACTACATGGGTCTCACACGGCAGATTCCTGGGCGGTAGCTGCCTGGCCAGGAGCTGCAGAAGGACAATGGTGAGTGATGTTTGTGGCCTGGGCTACTCTCAGAGGCTCCGAGGCTAAACGCAGGAAATAAAGCTCCTCTACCAAACCAAAACAGGCCTCTCGGTGCTTTTAATTTTTCATCATCTCTGACATTCTTTACTCTGACTCTTTGCATAATCAAAATGACTAATCACAAGATTTTAAAATGAGCTTTCCTCACATAACTTACTATTCATGGGAACTTCAGGCTTTACAAACAAGTAAATGACTTTCAAACATAAAAAATAAGTTTAAACGGGAAGATGGAAATTTTATGCTCCATAAAAATAATGATCTAGTGAAAGGCTGGAAGCTATATATCAGGTCTTCAAAAAAAAAAAAGACACATATATGTTGATTTTGAACTCAATATATAGCTTGAACAAGACCTAAAGTGAATCATGTAATAATTTAAAATGTATAAACTTCCAGTTCAGAATATTTCTTTTTGACTACAGAAGGCAAGTTGAGCAAATAAGATCAAATCATTTGGGGAACAATACTTTCCAGAGGTTGCAAAAAGTCGTAGCGTTTGCTCTGCTGCAATTGCCTAGTGGCTTGTCACTATGCCTTGTAGCCCTGGCACGGTAGAAGCTGGACATCTGCATCCTCAGCGCTACCTCCCAAGCCCTGACAAAGGAACAGGCTGAAGTCAACTGATATTAGGCACCTTTTCACCACTATCTTGAATGAGAAGCCCAGACACCAAGAATCCCAGTGCTTCAGTTTTGGCTCTTGAGGATAAAGACAATATTATAGGCAGACACTCCAACCGTCTTCACTGTGCTGGGCAGGGGTCCAAACCCATGTGTCTCTTGGGTGTCTCTAGGTAGCATGGATGTTGATTCTATGTCTAAGCCACATTACAATTTAAATAATTCAGTCTTGAACAACAGGCTCCTGATTACAAGATATAGTATAACTATAAGCTTTCTTTGTCCTTCATTTTGTGTCCACAGTTGGTAACACTGTGAGGGTGGTCAAACACCGGAACAGATTGCCCAGAGAGATTGTAGACTCTTCATCCACAGAGATATTCAAAACCCGACTGGACCCAGTCCTGGGCAACCTTCTCTAGCTGACCCTGCCTGAGCAAGGTGGTTGGACGAGATGGTTACACGAGACACCTTCCGACCTCAACAATTCTGCAATACTGTGACTGTGTAATGAGCAGATAGTTTGCTTCTGTCATGGCTCGTTTTCTCCTCTTTGGAACAAAACAGGGAAGCTCTGACCTGCAGGACCTTGGATGCTAGTAGCTGATTCAAAGAACTTCCCTAACTCTCATGGGTAACACCGATGTTATTTTAAGACCAGTTCTTTGCCAGTGCTTTGTAGAGTGTTCTAAACACTGAAACATAAAGCTTGAAGAGGGTCTCCTGGTCCATTTTGAATAATAATGATTAATAGCTATTATATACAGCACTGAGAGGGTTTCTGCTGCTTTATGCAGAAAATGCAGACAAAAATCATCACAATCTGTATTAGCTAACTGAATTAGTCCAGCAGGCTATTCTCATACAACATAAAATTCAAAAAGGACTCTAAAAAGAAAACTAAGGCTTCATTAGACAAGTAAGCTGGTGAGAAATTTGGTATATATTAAATTCAGAGTAACTGAGCGGCATACGCACATAATTAGCTCCAAATAGCACATGCACAAAGGATATAGATATGAAAAATATAAATGAAAGTAGAATAGGATAAATGCATTGCAATTGTGGGGCAATGGACTTTAAGGAAGCAGCTGGAATATTGGCAAGTCAAATCAGAAAAGCTGAAATGGAGCGTGAGTTACTCCCCTGAGTCCATTCTGTTTGACTGACTGAAGCCTTGAGTCCTGTGTACACTTGGTGTTTTGTATCCTAAATTACAATATCTGGCAAGAAAAAAAAATATTTTTGCCTTTGATCCTCAGTTAAAGCAGACTGAGAAAATCCCTTTATAATTGGTTAATAGTTCATGGGGCTAAAATTGTTGTTGTAGCACAATCTGTGGGAACAACACAGGAGAAACATTTCCTGCAGAAAGAATGCTGAAGTTTAATTACTACACATCGCATGAGAGAGGATTTCAATTTTTAGGGCCCTGTATTCAGGCAGTTACTAGGTAGCCAGCTTGTACTGGAATACTGATGCTTTAGTCTAATCTCTGCTGTGCCAGAGAACAGCGGAGGGGCCTCATTCTCATGATGGGGTAGAAGGAATGCTACACATTTCTTAGGTCTTATCATGTACATTGCTATGCCAAGCAGTTTAATTAATAACTGTCGACATCTTGTCATTTATCATTACCAAAACGGGAGGTGAGGACCCTTCCATATGCATGCCATACAAATAAATTAAAGTTGTCTCAACCAGTCTCACGGGTTTGCTGCTGTCAGTCACACGTGTTGTCCTTCCTGCAGTTTAAAGACTTGCATCTTATCTTGCTCTCAGGGCTGGGCAGCTATTTTTATAACATAAACCAAAAAAACACACACATGCAAGCCTGGTCGATAATCAACCTCAGTTAATATTGTTGTAGAGAGTTCAATTACTGAGTTCACGATAAGACATTTGCTACTAGATTTGAAATGTACATCAAGGAAGAATGTTTCAGGAGCAAAGACATGCAATGAAATGGGTCCTTGAGGTAGTGGGAAAATGCTACAGTGAGATAATGACATCAATATAAGCTTTTTCACTGACTTCAAGTGTCATTAGAGCAATATCTTATTTTCGTACCACATAGCTAAGTACTAAGTACTTCAGTATATGTAAATTTTTCATCTTTTATTGAAATCAGATTACCATTCTGCTCAGAATACTCAGATTGTCTCTGGAAATGACACCGGATTTCATTTCTAACAGTCAAGCAGAAAATCTTCCTCTTTGTGAATGCTTTGATTCTTGGTAGCATTTTACAGGACACATCAATTCCAACTGAAATGAGAAGGTGAACATACCTATAGTAGTACAAGTAACACTTCCAAACACAACCCATTTTTGGTAAATAAACTGTTCATTAGAGGTGCTGTGCCATTTTCAGGGGCACAGTATGCCAGGGGCTGTACACAGAGAAAAAAGACCCGCTCAGATCTTATTATTTAAGTTAAAAAACAATAAACTGAATTGTGAGAAATTTTCATGTTAATTTCTGGATGCAGACAAAGCTTCCTGTGCCCGCTGAGGACAAACGATGGAGCATCTCTCTTTTGGTTTTGCAGGTCTGTTTGACTGACTCTGAAGAAGTTGCATCATTCTTGGCTGTTGAAGGCCAGTAGGAAGTGCTGGATTCCTGCAAAGACTGCTAGAACCTTCCTTCCAGAAGCAAGGTGCTGGCTACCTTTAAAGAATCATGTTAAGCTGCGACTCACTAGAGTACCTGTTAAAACCAGTAGCATGACTCAGGAAATGCATCAGGAAAATAATTAAGCAAATTGTGGGATATGGCAGTTTGGCCACACAGAGTGTCCAAATTCTGTTCCTTGTACTGCTTTCATGTGGGGGGCTTTCATGCAGGAGAGTTTGTGTGGCACTGGGTAATATCTGTTTCTTACAGAAAAACTGTACATTACACTAAGATTTCATGAAGAGAAGAACATGATCAAAGAGAACCTAACATACGGACAAGCGCAAACAAGAAAATCCTGCACCAGAGCTTGTGAATTTCCCATATTTAAAATGTCAAAGAGACAAAAAGTGACAGGCATAAGATAGACCAAAAAGAAAGAGACCTTTCACATGCAACCCTTAGCAGAAGCCCACAGTAGAATTAACACCCGGGGGTCAAATGGCTGAACTAACTACAAGAGCATTTCAATAAACTGATACAGTGGTAATTCTGGCCCCTTCTGGCCACAGTAAATTGCCCTGTTTGGATGGAGGCAAGCTGAAATAGCACGTTGTGCGTGCATCAGGAAATGATCTCATAATATACAAAGCCTCAGTCTGTAGGTGATAAGTAAGGTCCCGACAAATTAATCTCATCAGCTGCATTCATCTTTGGATACTACTCTGTGCCAGGCCACAATGTGTGGGCTGGAGTCTATTTTTTTCATTTGTCTAACTTAAACAGGTAGTTTGAATTACTATGATACAAATGTGCTATTCTGTGCTGTCTGTATCCTAGATTGTTCTTACTGAAACGGGAAGAAGTATCATGTCATATTTTACAGACAGGGAGACAAATTATGATGCTGATAGCTTTCTTTTGTTCATATATTTTGAATTATACATTCTGTAAATAGAATTGAATTTATTGTTTTCCTTAGTCTTTTCTTCTTTAATGGCAAGCATCTTTATTAATAATTGTAATTTAATTATTTATGGTGCCATTCAGAATGCACTAGATTCTATAGTCTATCCTTTAATTGCATTTCTTGCTATATTATTAGAGTCCTTGCAAGATCAGAAATCACATCGAAGTGAAATGGAAAGAAAGAGTCACCTTAGGCTCAGGATTAGAATTTAGGAGATGGTATACTATTGGAAAAAAAAAAGGAAAAAAATAACACATCAATTTTAAAAAAAAGGAAAAAAATAACACATCAATTTATAGATGGCAACTTTTAAAGC
This sequence comes from Numenius arquata, assembly GCF_964106895.1. Classification (NCBI taxonomy): domain Eukaryota; kingdom Metazoa; phylum Chordata; class Aves; order Charadriiformes; family Scolopacidae; genus Numenius; species Numenius arquata. The sequence continues at coordinate 8,085,913 of NC_133598.1, read as the reverse complement.
AGCACATTGTTTTCCAAAATGTGTTAGTAAATTTTGCTGCCATATGAATGTTTTGGCAGCAGAAAGAACAAAATCTTTACAACAGCCTCCTTTTTTTTCCCCCGACACACACAGTGACTCTATTGCACACATAAGGAAGGCTGGCAAACCGTTAGTTGTCTGCATTCTATCTTTTTGGTGTTCGTTTTAGAATTAGCAGAGAGAAGAATTTGGGGTTTTTTTTCAAAGCCTATTATTTGTTCTCAAAAGTAACCATTTTTAGGAACATGAAGACCAAGTTTATGTACAGAGTCTTTAGACTCTTTAGATAAAGTTATGAATATGTGCTCAAGACATGAAGAGACCATACATTACTGTGAGAATTAACCATTTTACTGCAATATTGGAGTCCTTTCTGATGAATTTCTAATCCTTGGCAGATGATATAAAAAGCATGACAGTAACCAGAGAAGAATACCTGTAATATACATTTTGCCAGCTCCATTTCTTTCTTCTGCAAACAATACCTAACAACATGTTTAACAAGTCATCCCCTAATGGTAGTTACACGATAGATGTATCAAACACTAATTTTCAGTTTGTCTTTACCTTCTAGAAAAGGGAAATTATTTCCTTTGGATGAAATATAAGGCATGCAGAGATGGGATTATCAGCAGCGTACACTGGTAAGAACACGTGAATATTTCTACTGTATTTTTGTAGTTTCTTCTATCTTTTATATTTTGCTTTAGATTCTTACTCTACAAAACCATTGGAACAATTCTCTTCCACATAAGAATGCCTTGCTCGCATAAGTTCATGGGAGGAGGTTCCCAGGCACCAGTCTATGGCAGACGACATAGAGGAAAAGAGGGATTTGCTTGTGCTGGTGGGTTGTATTGTAGGGGAGACAGTTTCTGGAAGGATACTTTTTCAAACATTCCTCAATATCTAACTTCAGTTGTATAAACCATAATATCTTGTATAGGTCTGCTGGCCAAATCCGGAATTCCCTGGCTTCCAAACTGAGCTGAAGTTCATAGATGTGCTAACTGCCTAAGTAGAAATAACCTCAGAGAGTTTGAGCAAGATCTGTAAGAGAAAGACCCTGTGCAGCGTTAAATGTGTTGGAAACCTAGGAAACTGGAAAATATATCATTGCCTAACCATAAATTTATTAAACCCCCCAGCCTCTCCGGTATCTGAAGGCCGAGGACTGGCTCCTTTTGTGAGAACGTGGGGTTTTGGGGAGAGGTAATTCCTAGTCTTACAAACACTGATCTAAGGATAAGCAAGATGTGAAAATTTATAAATCAAATATTTTTTCTTTGCTTGCTTAAAAGCAATTTAACACTGACTCTAAGATAGGAAAAATTCTTTGTGTTCTAAAGGAAATTCAGTAAGTTTATGCATATTTGGATGGCTAAACGAGTTGAAAAATATGAAGGTTCAGCATTTCTGCACATTAGGTAAGAGAAAGCTACTTCCTCAAAAGTAAAAAAAAAAATATTAAAGTGACTGTTAAAACATATACACAGTCTTTAGTCCATGATTTCCTACTGATGATACACAATAAAAACCCTGTACCAGACAGCCTCCAAGGTAGTAAAGGTAAAAGTGATAATGAAGTGGGTTAGTTATTCCATCTATGAAAGTCAAAAGCTCTGTGGTACAACATTCTACACTTTGGCTATTAGACCAGAGACAATTGCGTTTATGCAATTCTAAGAGGAAAGGGGAGAGAAAAAGTCAGAAGCTGATTTACCTAGCAGGTAATTGGAAACGGTCACTGAAATAACGACTGCAACCATAGGGACTAGAATTCAAATATTAGGACAAGAAGTTTGGTTTTAATTCTCTGGGCAAGGAAAAACAATTCAAGTTTAGTTTATGCTTGCTATCCTTTTATTTACACTTTTGTCTGCTGAAATACACTGCATCACCCTTGTATCAGTCTGACAGTTGGTCATCTGCCTGTTATCCACTGGGGTCACTGTAACATCTTAGAAAACACTAAACTGGTAAATCCACAAAGTCTGTTCCTTACTATAGGATTGTACTGGGAGAACATTATTCTCTGCATTGTTCCTTCTGCTGGGTCTGCTCCTGCAAGGGGACCAGGAGAGCCAGTGACTGGATCTGCACCTTCACGGGTACTTGCTGAAGACACTTGCAGCTCCTCTTGCATGACAAACCAGCCAATTTGGCTTCAGCAAAAATTCCTCTCTTCAAACCCTAATTACTCTGCTGGCACAACACTCTGAGTGGTTTTCTAATTGTTAGCATTTATTTGCAAAGTCTCTACTGCACAGGGTCCTGCGATAAATATAATTCCACTCATGGCTGATTCGATGGTTTTTTTGGGGGGGAGAGAGGAGAAAGGAGGGTAATTTCATGGTAAACCATAATTACTAGTACAACTAGTACCTTAATTGCCAATCCAATCTGAGGGTGTAGCTGAGGCTCAAATCAGCTTAATTAGAATTCTACTTGTTCATAATAAATAAGTGGTAATTGCTAATTGGATCCAGCCTACGTTATTTTCAAATGGGAAGTATCTGAAAGTGTGAATTTAATGTCTGTGTTTAATTTTGGCCATTTGCTACTTGCATTAGGCTGAAAGTCTAGCATAGTACCAAATGGAGTAGACATCTAAGTCCTCCAAGTCTTCTGCTGCTATTAGCTTCTAGTGGCATAGACCCCTGACAAAAAGAGGAATTGATAGAGAAACCTATAAGCTGCACGTTGAGTGTTGAGCTCTTTTGAAAAATCTAGTTCCAGGTATAGGTGCAAGGCATAGAAAATTTGGTCCTAAATGAGCTGCGCCTACAGCTACATGGTAACTCAATCACCATGTGGAAATATACTTTTGACTTTCAGGTCCCTGTTCTTCACCTTTTCTAATGAAACCACACTGCTTCCCAAGTTGAGAATTTAATATTTCATTATTTGGGTCATTCATGGCTAGAAACCATGACTTCCGATTGATGCCAAATAAAAAGAGGAACTATCGCTACAATATACTGATAACTTGACTCCAGCTGCATATCCAATATGTATTTAATCACAAGCATAACACAAGTATATTTTCCACACTACTTCCTCAGTTTACTGGCCTAAATACCCGAGATATTCTTACAGGCCTGAAACAATACTAGCAAGCATAAAGAAAGCATTATAAAAGTATTCCTTCTGACACATTCCCTTCTTTTTTCTCTAGGAAAAAAGTCCACTAGTTAGTAATTGGAACGTTATGTTAAAAGTCATTCTGACTTCTGATTGATACACGTGTTCAGCTGATTTGAGAATTAGACCATTATAGTAACAAAAATTCAAAGATTTTTCATTTCCACTGATCCTTACCATTCTATTGCTGTCTGTTGGCTACCAACAGGGAACAGAAGGTTTATTAATTACAGCAGGTATAGGAGCAGTAACTTTATATATTACTAGTCCCCTGAAAATCATATGGGAAAGAAGCAACTGTGGAAATTAGAACAAACAGCACTTTGCGCCATCAACCTGAAGTCTTATAGTCCTTTTTAATGAATAATGAATAACATTTACTGCAAGACTGACTGGCTAAAAGACAAATATCCTCTCCAAAAAGTTTTTCCTTAATATAGTCTGGAATCTTTATTATATTAACATGCTACTCTTTACAAGCATATCCAAATATATGGTAGATACAGGAAAAAACAAGTGTCAGGGTGTTTAAACCTGCCAGTAGCAGTATATATTCCTAGCTGCAGCTAGTCACAGTATAGACTTTGGAGCGGATGGATCAGTAGCTTGTCTTTGCCCCATTTTTAGCTCTTTTTTTGCAATTTGGAATCCTTCAGAGAGAAATGGAGGAATTCCTTGGGTGTTTTAGAAAAGCTTCTGTTCTCATAGCTTCTGGGCAAATACCTCCTTATTTGCAAGAGGGCTTAGGGCCCTGGGAACCCAGCGAGGGGCAAGTGGAAGAGCTGCTCACACTCTTTCTTACCAAGCTAAAAATCACTTTTTCTATCAATCAAACCCTACATGAGGCCTCCTTCAACTTAGAGGCTCCTCACCTTTGTATTATGATCCTGCTAGTCACTGTCATGGCAACCACAGAGGCCATTCCAGCAGAGAAAACTGCCTTGGCGATTAGGAGGGAGCCTTTGGACTGGGAATCCCTGCTCTGGAGTTACAGCCCTGTGGAGGGGATCGCAGGGCAAGGGTGAGGAAGAAGTCAGTACAGTGGGAACTTTGCATGACAACTGCCAGTAAATTTTCTGTAAGTAAAAAACAAACCAACCCAACCTTAGGTGTATGCTTCTTAGTGTTGCTGACTTGTTCTCTTGGATGGAGGAAGAGGGTTCTGTGTGTTAATGTGCCTCAGCACCTCAGGCTTGATTTCTAGTTTACAGACACTTCTGCTATGAGAATTCTGCCACCAATGCTGATAGACATTTTTTGATGTGAACCCTGGCTAACTCATGGGTTTGATACATAGGTGTCAGTCTGAGCTGGCACTGACTGACACTACACAGTGACTGTTGAATGACCTGTACAAAAGGGGTTTGGCTGGTCACAGCACAGTTCCGTATGTGGACTCTTGCCTGCCTTGACAGAAGAGGGAACGTTTGAAATAGCAGCCAAGTGCAGAGGTGAAACACTAAACCCCAGAGTACAGTTAGTTTCACCTTCCCAGATGAAGGCTCAAGCTTACAGGTCTAGAAAATGATAATTCATCTTGAACTAACTATTTATTCGGTGTGAGGTGGATCCTCCTCTGTCAAATTTAATGTTGATTCATTCCCTTAGTGGCTGATTGCAACACGCTCTCCCTTGGTCATTCCTTGTTCTGGCCCATCTCCTGCAATTGCTCAGTCGCCCTACTCCGGTGTAACACAGGTTCGTTGTTCTAAAATATCCTGTGGCATCATGTGTCAGGCTCTGCATGTGAGTGGTTAGTGTGTGTGCTAACAAATTCCATCTCAGTTTCCCTAATCTTAAAATTTACACCTTTTTTTTGGGAGTCAGTTGCTTGGCACTTTAAAAAATAAGGCATCCACTAGAAACATTTTACATTTTCTCATTTTCTTTCATAGACAGAACTAAAAAGAGCAAGACATATAGTACTCAAGAAAATGTGAAAATAAAATTTTTTCTCCATAAACCATAACCGTTACATCCCAAGTTGCAGCAGAAACCATGGTGCCCCACTGTCTTCGAGCAATGAACAACAGGAGTGACTGTCGTGGTCACCTTCTAGCAAAGGATTTTGTTCCTCAGACACATTTCTCCCACAATAGCAACAGTCCAATGACAGGAAAAAAAATAGCTTCTTCCCTTACTCCCAGACAACAATCTGGCAAACACACTTATAATTTGCTGAAGGGGCCTGGAGTGTATGTTATAAACATAAAATACAACCAAACGAGGATACAGTCAGGAGGCAAAGGTTGTAGCTAGAGAGAGGGGAACATGAACTCAGCAAATCTGTGGAGGGCCTTATCCCTGGACCCAAGAGCCACACAAGGAACCTGAAAGTGTACCAGCTCCTGAGCTTGCCCTTTTTTTCCTGTTGCAAAAACAAGCCTTCACATTCCTCTTCTGAGTAACCCAGAATAACTGTCCTGTCTGAAGCCATGGTTTCCCTCACCCTTTGCCATTAGCTGCAGTGTAAGGTGTCTGAACTGGTTTGCTTTTGCTAACTGAACACCAAGGCATCAGCCTTTCCTACAAGAATTGGTCCAGCTGGGAACTTATTAACTTCTTCATATGTTTAGGGGCGGAATTCTTTAATGCGAAAGAGTTCCTCGCTGTTTTTCCTTGCCTCTCAGTTTGAAAGCGTGCTCCCTGGCTCTCAGCTGCAGTCTGGGGGTTGTGCAAGCAAATCTTGCCTACGGATCTACGGAACAGACACTGCAAAATTACATGGAAATGCTCACATCCACCCAGCTGCTGCTACAATTAAGAGATTTTTTTAAAACAAAATAATAATGGAGCTTCTTGATAAAATATCTGCATACTTTTATTCTGTTTTATTTATTTAAGTGGAAGGAGGGGAGAGGGAAGGCAGCATTTTATTTAAACCTTAGCTACAACTTTACAGTTAAAAATTAGGGTCATTTTACCAAAAATTGGAGGCAGATGTCTCCACCTCATGGTATGAAATTGAAGTATCTTTAGAAAAATTCTGAAATACTATTTTATGAAAAGGCAACATGTTAAACACACCTTTGTAAATTATTTTTCAAGGTAAACTTGCATAAGCACACTACTGACAAGCACAAAAGGCAGGGAGGAAAAAGATGTTATGGAAAATTGACCACATCTATATCAAGTCACTGTTACTTAAGTATTTAAGCTTTTAATAAGGTATAGCCTGATTAACTATCGGTTAGTTGCAAATACCACTGGGAAAAAAAGATAATTCAAAAGTAATTATCAAAAAAAAAATCAAAAATACATTTTTGTCAGTCTTAGTGACTTTCAAAAACATACTTTTCCCATGTAAGATGACAGGCTGTAGAAGGGTCCCACAATATCTCCTAATTTTCTACCTGATACTCCAAAAATATGAAAAACAGCCTTTTCATTATATGTACCTGAGAAACTTCCTCTGAGTTTCCTTTAGATATCACTCATTTGGAAAGAACCTCTTGGAGTATAGATTATCAGGCAACGGAACAAGGAGAGTACAATTCAAGGCTTTGGCTACAGACAAAAATACCACGAGGAAGCCAGTGCGCAACCTCTGCTCTCACGAGCAGACACGATCTGCGTCCATCAGGGGCTGTAGTTTCGCGTACAGTACGCGTGCTGAAGCGCTGCTTAGCAAATTAAATTTGCTTTTCAAGGGCTACGTAACTTAAGATGTTTTGAAAACAGAGGAGTCAGTGCGCAATTAAATGGAAGCCACGGTTACATTGCATTTACAAAGGCTACCAGTAGAGGGAGATACTCCACCACTAACAATTAATTCCTCTGCAGCAGAAATTACGGGGAGGAGAGTTTAATGGAACAGGAGTAGGTCCTCATTGCTCTAGTTCCAGGTGTAAGACAATACAATACAATAGCTATAAGTGTTGTGTCGTTTCAGCAGAATTCCTTAACGAAATGAAAAATGGTAACTGACTGAACTTTAATTACTATATGGGATTCCATAGAACATTTTAAATACCAGAATTTATGCTGACCTCTTCAAAACTATGAATGCCCTGCAACTATGTTCCAAATAATAAGAATTAAAAGACTACTTTTTAAATTTAGGCAATTTAAAAAAAAAAAATAATAATTTCAGTGTCCATAACAGTCATTCAGCATAGGAATGAATTCTGGCTTTTCTGAAAATCTTTTCCAGAATTTTAATTTAATTGTATTTAGTTCAGCTAGTTCCAGTGAAAAGAGCACATAGAGCACAATGACAAAAGCAGTAGCAAGGGATGGATGCAAGAAAAGTAGTGCATAAGTCTTAGCACTGAAGAAATTTAAAAGCTTATAACTTTGTAGCTAATCCTATAAATTTATTTATTAGGATCGTCAGAAACCTATGGGATTCTTATGATAACAAAAACTCAAAATGACAATGTTGCACACTGTCCCACCTCAAAATGCATGAACCATGCACTGAAGTATAAGTATAGATTTGTTAATCTATACCCACAAAAACATTTTGAAAGGTTCAGTGTTCTGTTCCTATCTGTTCCTTGGGGATGCCATGGTTCCTGTTTCGTGTGATCTGATGAAAACAACAGATGAGTTTTGCAATCTGCCAAAAGCTGAGTTAATTTTCTATTTTTCAAAATACTTGCCTGTCAAACTATTTAACTGTTCCTTTGCTGATTCTAAAAAATATAATTGTTTTAATAGAAAGCTTCTATTGTCTTGGACCTTGTTCAGGACATTCAGCTCTTCATGAAATAGTCACAACCATACACACAATGTAAAGACAGGTCTCTTTATGTTAAAAAAGATGATATATCAAAGATTTTGGCAAATGGTCTTTCCTGTCTTAAGGATTAATGTTGTAGCTGAGACACTGCTTGCTTTTATGACCTTTCAAAGAAAGGATATTCCTCATCTTTACATGGCACGGGGCCTCAAATCCAGAAAAAAACCTGAAAGAGGAGAGTCAAGCAAGGAATACAGAATATACAGAAGCTGGTGTCTAGGCTTGCAAGCAGAGATCTTTGCTCCCTTAGCACAAAGCTGCTGAAAACTACTTTGCCTCCTGCAATTGCTAATTCTCAAGACATGGATATATATTTTCATTCATATTCATTTCTTAATTAATAGCAGAGAGAACCCAAAAGACAATGTTTTAAACAAATCGCACAAGAAAATTCCAGTTAGGTGGGAACAGATGTGTACACATCTATCTAGAATTTACTGCACCAAATTTCCCATTTTCAACGTCAGCACCACCACCAATATTTTTGAGGCTTTCATGTTAAATTTTTAACAGCAAGACATTGCCAATGTCTCTCTGTTAGGGCTTCTTTCTCCAGAGCTCAGATAGTATTGCTAGTTGCTTTACTCATCTTCTGCAGACTTCATTTTTTTGATCATCAGCTTTCTTATCTGCTTACACAGTTGGATGAGGAAGTAACTACTTCAGAGAAAAGAGCTGGGATATTGTTTTTACCCTGGTACAAGAAAAGTACTAGAGAAAACAAACTGAGAAACGAGAAGATAAAGATAAAGCTCATTTATCCAATATAATTATTGCAGATGCAACTGAGTTTTTCTTGCGAACAAACCCAAGTTTGCCATCATTTGCCTGTAACTCCTATCACACCTCTCATTTCTAAACCCCAAACTCCTTGTTGTAGTAAACACAGTAATAAAACCAACTAAAACCCAAAACAGTAATCTTTCAACCAAAAAGTGTTAAAACTGACAGATTATGCATTGTGTAATGTGATTAAGCAGTTTCCAGCTAGTGTTTTTTCCTTTTAGTATTTCTGCAAACTTAAAGCTGGCCGCCTCTTTCTTCTGCTTTTTGCTTCTGCCTCTCTCTGACCTAAGATAAATTATCACGTAAGCGTCTCTGAACACATCTTGATGTTTCCTGTACCTGAAGCAGGGTGGGTTTTTTTCACTACTGTGAAGCCATCAAATTTAATTAGTGCCGGATATATTGACTTAGTGCTAAGAGAAACATTATCATTAAATTAGAAATTCCTGTGGTAGTGATGCCAGCTCTCCATCTGCAGAGCAAGTCAGACACTGAATCTCAGTAAAAGTATCAGATGAGATTGTGGAAGGAAAAAAGCCTTAATAGCTCTGCTCAGTGGTTTGACTACAGCTCCTGCCAACTAACGAAGGCTACGCTAGCACCCTCCAATCTCACAGGGAATCATACTGCTAAAGTTATAGAGACACCTTTAAAAATTTAGGGGGAAACCTGAGAAAGTTAAGCACAGTGAAAAATTCAAGCACCAGAAAAAGGATAGAAGTTGAAGACTGCAAAAAAACCTGACTAGATGAACTGAAACAGAGTAGGGAATGAAGAGATATAAATGGAGGAAAAAAGCAAGGTATTTTAAAATACTGTTATGTTCAGAGTGGGATGTTATTGCATGTACTTCAATTTGTAGAAAATTAAGTAGAGAGGCTGACAAACGTGAGCACGTACAAGTGCTTTTGTAGAAAAGGAAAGGACAAATCAATCAGAAAGTCACTCCAGTCTGGAACCGTGAACATTACAAGCATATTGTCAGAAGATTGTCAGATTCAATTTGCAAATGACTCAGCACAACAAAGAGTAAATAACTAGCAAATATAATTCTTCAGTCCATGCTTTAGCCCACGTGAATGAACAGCTATGTCCTACTGACTTCAGCACCTGTAAGCTTAAGCAATCAGACGTAGGAGACATCACCTATTTGGGACCAAGTTTCTGCCTCGGGTCATACTGGCTAGGCTTTTACTCAGCTGTAAAATAGAACTACAGTCTCTGACAATGGGTCTACTTCAGCCTCAGAAAAGCTATTTAACTTGTTCCTGCCCAGTAAGAATAAGAACTGTAAATATTCATGAAGCATGTCTGCAAAATGCCTCTGGAAATGAACCTCAGAGATGGTGGGTATTACGATCCATTCTTGCAATACTTTAACACATCAAAAATTCCCTGCAGATGAGGCAAACCTGGGCCCAGCTCCAGTCTTTTATTTAGACTCCCCACCCACCCCTTCCCTGTTCACATGTCAATGCCAACACATTATTTTAATTTCACCGTCTCATGAAAGTAGAACAAATATGAGACTGCCAAATGACCAATCCTGTATACGAGAACTGCTCAGGAGAAGTAGCTCAGTGAATAGTCAACAACAAATTTTTCCTCACATTGCAATGACTTTTGTGTGGCAGAAGATTACTTCGTAATGGAGTATTGAACCGTCTCCAGGAGCACCTGGAGCACCATGCCAATGAGCATAATCTTATACCAGCATCAGTGCACTTATTACTGGGTCTTTGCTGATACAGTAGCTTAAGGCAGTATAGTTTTTTTCATCTCTATTTCTGAGTGTCTCTCTGCAATAGCTTTTAGCCTAACATTACATTCATTCTTTAGGAAAATGTTGCTGTTCAGCAGATATGCAGCATTTGGGAGCATTTGCAAGGGAGGTTCTATGTACCACCTCTCACACATAATCCCCTGAAAACTGAGCTTTGCAATCCTACAGCACTGCAGTTTCCTTCAGAAATTATTCTCCCTTCTTCGCTGAGAGAAACTGTACCAACAATCTCAGCTTGGTGCTAGTGAGTGTTCATTCCTAGCACTCCAACTTGGAGAGAATTCAGAACACCAGAAACATGATTAAGAGGCTATACCAATTGACTCAGAGGAAAGATTAAAAGTCTGAAATACATCTGGCTTGTGTTTAAGATGGCTTATTACAGATACCAAACAATTTTAAAACTCACTAGAATAATTGCTCTCCACCTGTGCAGTGCCAACAGGCTGTTACTCAGAATAATGAGATGGAGTCAGTAAAAATGAGAACTGAGCCTAGACACAAGGGAAGAGTAAAGAATTGTCTTCCCCAAAAGGAAAGTGGAAGACCAAAACTGTGACAGTTACTTGGGTTTGGGCAATATCTTAGAAAACGACACTAGCCCAGGTTGCCCAGAGAAGCTGTGGATGCCCCATTCCTGGAAGTGTTCAAGGCTAGGTTGGATAGGGCTTTGAGCAACCTCGTCTAGTGGAAGGTGTCTCTGTCCAGGACAGGGCGGGTGGAACTAGATGATCTTTAAAGTCCCTTCCAACCCAAACCATCCTACAACTCTATGGAAATGTCTAGTAGAGAACAATAGCATAACTATCTGTAGGGAGACTAAGTAACCAATACACTTTTTCCAGCTATAACTTCTGCAACTAAGCAGCAGCTTCCTGATTTTAGTATTGGCTATTTGTTGCTCTACAGCTTTCTTTCATCAGTGCTAAAATGCTCAATGGAGTTAATAAGTGTTCTTCCATGTATGAAGAATTCCCCAGTCTTGGTCCAATACCCACGTGGAGGAAAACTTTCCCAGATACTTCAGTTGCACACATGGCAAGTCATAGGATTTATTTATATAAAAAAAAAAACTTAGAGAGCACACCTTTTTTAATGAAGGGTGTTATTAACTCGCAATTTACTAGGTCATAAAATTTCAAGAGTAGACTTTGGTGCCTACAGTTTTCTCCATCACAAGCTTGTAAATTTTTCTTAAATGTCTGACAAGATAAGCATCAGCCAGTGTCTCTCTGTTGCAAAGCTAAATCTTCCTTTGCCTTGTGATCAGAGTAGAATCTGTAATCTAAGAAATCACTTTGGATTTCAAGTGCAAAAGCACCAGACAAAGTTGTATTGGGTCAAGGTGCAGCTAAAGCAGAGTAGGACCAGGGCTGCTGCCCCAGAGAGCTCCCGTGTGCCAAGAAAGCTTGAAGGAGATTAAGGCGGCGGCTATATTAAAGTGGCACGAGATGGTTCAGGTCTTTCTCTATTGAGAAAGGAAATTGCCTTGCCAGACAAGGAGGTGAAGACATGGTACAAGTTGTGTCATTTCACCTTCATGAAGTTATGCAAATTACTGTGCAAGGTCTCAAGGAGAGCCAGAGCTCAGAGGCTTCTCAATCTGTGAGATGGCTGAGAAATGCTTTCCCGAGGGAGTCACAGAATGAACTGATAGAAAGCTCAAAGATAAATCCACACTTGCCAGACTTCAGTTTGTTATGGGAGCATTCATTACAAAAACTGATCTCCATCCCTGCCTTTTTTTTCTACCCAACAAAGTGCTTGACTGAAGAGATGTTGACTTTATGAAGGTTAAAGGTGGCTGCCTTGACCAACAAATGGGTTTTAGCAGGAGGGGAGAGTTGTTGTTCTTTCTTCTTTCAGGAATGAGGTGTCAGGAGGACGTGGAGGCCAGGCAGGCCCCTGCAGAGCGGCTGAGTGGCAGCACCAGCTGCAGAGGGTGCTGGAGTGGGGCAAGGCCCGCAGGGTCTCACGTTTGGGAAGGGGACGCCCTCTCCTTTTCCCACAGCTGGAGCTGGAGGAATAACAGCGAGACCTCCCTTGGGAAGACAGGGTCCAACCAGTTTAACTCGGAGTGTGAAGTGATGTGCAGGAACTGAGCCATGCCCTAGAGACAGGCCTCTGCTCAGGCCTCGTGGGGATCCTGAGTGGGAGCCTAAAGCCACTCCTGGCTGCAGTGAATACTGGAGTAATGGGCAATCCTCCCTTCCCTTCTGTCCCCCCAGGTACATGCGCAAGAACATAAATGCTTGCATAATTAGCTAGATCATTTTGTAGACTGACAGTAGGATTAAAAAACAACAGACCTAGGCTTGAATCCATACAAACCCCTAATAACCTGTGTGATGGAAGTGCATGAGTGTTGTGTGTATGACAACACACACACACACACACAGAGAATGTAAATGAAATACTTTGCTTTGGCAAAAAGTTCTGGACTCTGACTTAGATTCTGCCAGTGCCTGGAACATTTGCAGCATTCATGAATTCATTATAACCTGGCCTTTCAGAAAAAGGGCAGTCTGAGGATTTTCCTCCTGCCAGTGAGTATGAAATATGTTTTAATGTTTATCCTCTCATATAACACAGCAACAGATTTAAATATTTAGGAGAGTTCTTCCTAGAGAATGAATTAGGTATCAAATATTTAGTATTTTGCAAGAAAGTCAGGATTCACGTGATAGAACAGAATTTGATGTTCTTTTTCCGAAAGATCTGGACTAAACACATTTGATTCCTTGGAAAAAGCGAAGCTCAAGAACCAACAGAGGCATCAGGATAAGCACACCTTTTTCTTTTCTTTTTTTTTTTTTTTTTTTTTTTTTTTCTCTCTGATTCCTGGCAATGTTACAATTCTGAATTATACAGAAGCCAAATAAAAGTATCACTTAAGCTGCTGTGAAAATGAAGGCTCCATGTCCATCTGCTAAATCTCTGTGTCTATGAGAGAACACAAAATCCAGCACAAAAGGTGGGAGAAGGGAAAGAGGCGCACACAACGTATAGCAAGGCCTTGGGGAATAAGTATTGGAAACGGTCGCAAGCAGATTATGGAAACATGGAACACATGCACATATAGATTGTCATTAAAAACACAGAGAACAACCTTGAGAGAAGTTGCAGTAACCCTAGTGTAGCAGGGTTGTGGGCATTCCCAGCTGCCACACTTCTGCGAAAAAGGGATTGAGAACAGATTCCCTGTTAATGTCTTTTCAACTGTGATGGCTCTAGGGTCTAAGAATCTGCTTTCTGTTAGGAAAAACTATAAAACTTTCAACAAAAGATGAAAAACATGCCTTCCATTGGCATAAAAGCAGGAGATTTCCTTGCAGGAAGGAGTGGCATATTGAAAATTCCCTGTAAAGTAGAATACAGAAAGTATAACTGCCACTGGCAGCAAATTTGGCAAATACATGTGTTACAAAGCTAACAAAACAAACAAACAAACAAAAAACATTCAAGACCTTGCCTGTGTGAACAAGGCAGGTTTACTTTTTTTTCCTAAACTTGGGATTGGGGCTTAAATTATATATAATCAGTGAAGTCCTTTCTTACTTTTATTTCCTACTTTAGCTCTTGAAATTTGGCATCTGTTGAATTCTGTGTTAGGGCTTTTTCCAAATCCAGGACTTGGGGAATTTTGTTAACAGTGCAATAAAAATAACTTCATAGTGTTACAGGGAAACATTAAAGCCTTTTTTGTGTGCTGCTCTTTCCCTTTAAAAAAAAATACAGACATTGTTTCTTTAAAAGGCTCCATCTGCAAATCCCATTAGATGTGCATATAAGGTTTCGGATGATTAATAGTTGCCTGCTTTGCTTTGGTTGGAGGGACTGAGTGTATGTACGTTAACCCCTCCCTCCCCTCTCTCACATTTCACTTCACAAACTTGTCACTCTCTCCCCAGCACAGTATTTAAAAATTGTTTCGCTCATGTCCAGCACTTCACAAGGAACAAGCTTCAGGCCTTGGGAAGCAAAGGGCAAACGCTGCATGGATCTGGTTACTGTTTTCCAATCTGGACAATGAAGACATTTAGAAGAGTTCCCAAAGTAACAAACCTGCAACAGCATAAAACCCACAAACAAACTGTTGTTTAGGAAGGAAATCTATTCCGTAAAATTTGGAAGATTTCCCATCTACTCCTCTTCTGATTTTTGAAGCCTGAGCTATAACTAGTCACAAACACTGGAGTGTGGACAGGACTGGAAGCGAATGGATCCCACCAGCAGCAGCTGCATGCGCAGCCCACAGCCTCCTGCCCCGCTCTGGGGGTGCCTGCGGAGCACCCATGCGGACGTCACCACAGCTTCAGGGCTGAACCACTACCCGCCAGCACCATTCTCCTTCCATCAAAAATCAGATTTTGCTACTTACCCTGATTTCTCCACCTCCTGCCTGGTAACTACTCCACATAGCTTCCCATGTGAGGAGCGGGCATTTGTGGAGCAGCACCCCTCCTTCCAACACTCTGACTGGCATTTTGCAGCAACTGAGGCCAGAAGACGACTAAACCCAGGACTGGCCTTGGGTTCTGGGGAGTCAGAAGGCAGCAGCCCAAATCTAGTGAGTGCGGCAGTGGGTATGAATGAAGATGATGAGGTACCAGTAAATGCTACAAATGAGACTGAGAAAAAGTCATCCAAAAGAAAAAAGGAAAACTCAGGTAGGTGATATGAAATCAGGGTTGTGGGATAGTACAGGCTATAGAATGAGAGCCCCTGTAGCATCAGGAATTAAGAAATAAAGCTGATGAGGAAAACATTTTGTAATTCTTGACAGGGGAATCTTACACAATAACACTGAAATTAAATGACTTATTCCTTGATGACCTCTGGTGTTTGTATTTCACTCCTGAAGATCTCATTTACTGAACCAGGCATTTTACTCACCAGCACGATGCACATTTGCTGTAAACTAAACAGGAATCACATGGCATGTATAAACTGAGCTGGAAGTCCTAGGATGTGGAGTTATATATTGCATAGCTGCTATTTGTCCAAGCATAAGAGAATGGCAGTCATCTTGAGCTGCTTGTGCTAGTTGGAAATATACGAGGATTTTGACATTTCAGTTTATGGTAAGAAGTACAAGATACAAAGTCTCTTTAGATATAAATTCTATTTGGCTTCACTAAATATTAAAAGTTTTTACCTCAAAACAGGCGCTACTAAAAGTGTCCACATTGATACAATGTCCAACAATGCAGAAAATGTACATCGTTTTCATTGTGCCATCCTCATTAACAAAACACATTCTTTCTACAGCGCAATATTCAATTATTTCATAGTTACATAACTTCTGTTGCTGTCTCAAATCCAGGTATGTGAAATATGCATAAAATTGTTTTCTCCTAAGGAAGCTGTTAAAAATTAAGATGCTTATATGCATTCATTTGCTATAGTATTCATTTACAAGCTACAGAGTGCTTTTCCCCACAACACTGCTATGAAGCGGGAAATGTTTTCCACTATCCACATTTTACAGGTAGACAACACAGCAATAAAAATACTTATTTATTTTTAGGTTTTACAGGTTGGCTAGAGAAAAGCCACCTCTAATACAACTTTCATTTTGCAGTTTAAACAACAAGCTTGTATTCGTGCTCTCGCTGTCACACAATTAGTCCTAATCTTCCAATATGAATAGGTTGTCAGGGAACGATGCTTTTAGTATAACATTTGCTAGTCATAAGTAAACAGCAGATTTCAGTATACTCAGACTGATATTCTTAAAGGGACTGATTCCAAAGCACATCTACCTGTTCTAAGTAGAAGACAAATGTTCATTCTATTCTCTATTACCAGCACCTTTGACATTTTGTTTTCATACTTGCTGCTGTCCCATATACGTTTCCTTACAGGGGAACTGCAAACAATGACATCACTGAAAGGCATGGTGTTTCCTACTTTTTAGCAACTGTTGCTGTCTGTACAAGTTGTTATTCTAGCAAATGCAGAATAATGAAAACATCCCAAAGGGGAATTCCATGGCTTTTCATTTCACTCCCATCTTTGCTTACCAGACAGCAGATAGAATTATTTTATATCCCTCCTGCAAGCTTTTCCTTCCTTCTGTCCCCAGACAAAATAAAACAAATGAGGGGGAAGTCTGTGAGCAATTTTATTGTGATTTCCTTCACTTTTACAGCAATTCCAGAAATGCAGCTGGACCTATCACATCCTGATTGTTTATGCTAAGTAGAACATAAGTCTGTCTTCTCTTCAGAATTTTCCTTGACTTCTTTAGAAAAACCTAGGTACCCAATTCCTTCTCTTCAGAGATTGGGCTAGTAAAGAATAATATATTAAAATCACTTGAAGGCAAAAACTACAAAATAAACTGTTTTCTTTTAGTTGGTCCCTTATCCACCACAATTTTACCTGAACTGCAATATAGATACAGAATTACCATGTCTTGTAGTGGTGCATGCAAAAACATTTGGTTCTTGTGAAGACCCTAGTTATTACAATATACACAGGGAAGATCTTGGAACATGGCTCTTTGCAGAATATTCTTAGTCTAAAATAAGCTAATTTCTCTGACAAATAAGCAGAATGCTGTAAAAATAATAAACCTTGTCAGTCTTTAAAACTTTCTTTGAAACATGGATATATTAAAAACATGTAAAGAATGGCTTTGTTATGACAATAATAACAGTGGCATCTATGACTACAAGTACTCATGGATAAACACGCACACACCTTTCCCTTCCTCTACAGACTTGAGTTACTTAGATGCCATATTCAGTCTTGACTTCACAGGCTCACCAAATTACCTGAAGATAGAAGTTAACCTAGTGTTAGCTTTCACAGCTGCCTCTGCTGTCCATTCACCAGCCACAGCCATTAACATTTTCAAATAAAGTTTCTGTCTGACCTGTCCTAAGTTGTACCTGCGTTATTACGCACTTGAAGTCCCCAGATCTCCAACAATAGTAATATAATACATAATAGAATTCAGACAGCTATATTTTATGTGAATGAAACAATACAGAAAGTTAGTGAGATTGCAATAGAAACAAGAATGTGATAACAGCGCGTAATGACTCCCCTAACAACGGTAGACATACAACGTCCCTTGACTGATGAATTCTGGAAAGCTTTGTATTAGAATGGGTAGAGCTGAACTGAACTCCTGCCTGCCAGTCTTCCTGCTTTGCCACTAGCTGCAAAGACGATTTTCTAAGCTTGTGATTCCCATTTACAGTCATGGTGACATCAAAATGGGGTTAGGTGGATGGGGCTTTGAGCAACCTGGTCTAGAGGGAGGTGTCCCTACCCAGGGCAGGGGGGTTGGAACTAGATGATCTTTAAGGTCCCTTCCAACCCAAGCCACTCTACGATTCTATGAAAAAGCAGTAGGTAAAAGTAGGTAGCAGCAGATAATCTGAGAAGGACTGAAAAGCAAAGTACAGGCAAGTCCCTGATCAGTTTAAAGTGGTGTCTGGGTGCAGAGCGTCATGTGTCATAGCCCTCTGTATGCACCCTGCATTGAGCATTATTCCACAAAGTGCACATTGAAGTAACTTCTGGATACTTTATCATCAGCTGCCAGACGAAACTACTGTTTATGAGGTTGCTTTACTTGGCTAATGTTCCTGATAGCCTTCAGAATTTTATCTTCCATAATAGCAAAATCTATCAGTGTCTTACTACTTGATTTAACCACTTAGAACAAATATGCTCTCAAAATCTTTAATATGGGGAAAAAAGTAACATTGTGAAGAGGCTTTGTATTTTTATTTTACTTCTACTGAGGGAAAAATTGCAGATATCGACAGTAGTTTGCAGAGTAACAAACACCAGGTGCATTGATGTGGGCTGTGGATCACCACAAATATTTAAGAAGCAAGTAGGATCCTCCATGTACAGGCATTAGCAATCCCCACACTTCTGTGCCTAAGCTGCTGTCTGGGCAATACCAGTACCCTCTGTGATGCAAAAATCCTGTATCTGCACAGTGCAGAGCCCTTACACCTTCCTCCAAAGCACTGTTTACTGGCTATTGTTAGTAGACCAGCTCAACCCAGTGAGAGAGAGTCAGTGCTACTTTGTGAGACCAGATTCTGATTCAGTTATGCTAGTTGTAAGCACAAAGCAAAGCTGACTTCTGTTGACCAGCTCCAAATGCTGAATTTGGCCCATTGTTTTACAGGGAACAGGTTGCCTCTTCATACACACATGTATGTATTAGTGCCTGACACCGGTTTTGGTTTGGAAACTTTATAGCGTAGGAACATTTACCATTTGGGTTTCTACACATATTTTGCTGCAGCCCTGGCGAAAAGCAGCTGTTCAGTTCAACCACAGAATGAAACTGGTTGGGGTCCTGGAAGTATGCATGCATCGTGGTAGAGACAGATCTTCCTGTGATTCCTGAGCAGCCTTTTTTTTTTTTTTAAAAAAAAAAACAACCCCAAGCCAACAAACAATGAAACAAAATACCACTGGCAGTACAGTAGGAAAATCTTTCCAAGCTGATTTGTTCTTTCACACAACATTTGCCATTTTCCACATTCTGTTGGCAAAACTCTGAAGCAACCAGGTCCAATTTCCACTTTTGGAATATCACAGAACCTTCAGCCATGAATAACCGTATGTCTCTCTACAACACCATGTGGCATGCAGCCTGGGTGACAGGATCCAAGCTACACATCCTGCTCTGCGTTAGCTGTTTTTATCCCAGGTTAATTTGACAGAGGTGGCTTTAGTTGCTGCAGCGTGTTACTGGTATTGAAGCGCTGCTTCACCCCTCCGTGTGTTTGCTAGGGGAGCAGAGACCCAGGGGGAAGCCCTTGAGAGCAAGGCTCCCAGAAGCTGGTGGCAAAGTTCCCAGCAGGGGAACCACACTTCAAATCCCATTTCCCCATCACTCTCTCAGAAGTCACATTTGTTAGCCTTTGGAAAACATGTAATGGTGTGTTTGTTCAGTAAGAGATGAGAATGAAGGGGATCGTACAACTATGGCCAAAAGCACGAGGAGAAACTTCTGGGGTTTTGGTTTCATACTTTCCCCACATTTATTTGGGGATTTTTGAAGTATAAGTAGCAAGAACAATGTTGATGCAAACAAGACTAATTTCCTCAAAAAGGAGAGCAGTACCACTGCAGCATGTGATACACTGGTCCCTGTGCACACTATCACTAACAGGAGCTGTGTTTGATTTCTCTATTTCTGATGGACAGAGCTAAGAGCAGATCAATCATGAAGCCTACAGCCACACCTGTTAGATTTTTCCGGCTTTATTAGTGTGGCAACCAAAGGGATATCTAGAAGATGCTGCTGTGTGTTGTGCTCATTGCTACCATTTTGTATATCATTTCTATGTAGAAATATTATGCTAGGACACACAGAACTTTGTTGCACACTGGTTACACACAAAAATTAAGTAATTAATCCTCAACAGTTCAGGGAACCTAGCCAACCATAGGAGGAGGGGAGAAAGAATAGAGAAACTTGTAAAACTAGCTCCCTGAAAGATTGGCAGTTTGGGATTTGCTCACTGAAACAAGTGCATTTTATGTGCATTGCTTGGAGATTCTTCACAAGCACCAGTTTTAAAAACACAGGAGAAAAAATTTAAAAAAAGAGAGAGAAGAAAAAAGAAAAGGAAAAAAGGAAAAGAGAAAAAGAAAAGGAAAAAAGATTGCCACAGTCTCAGGCAAAGTCAGTTTCTGTTTGCTTTTTAGTGCTTTTTAGCGCTTTTTAGGGTGCAGCATCCCTTTGGCTATGGCTTGAGATTTGGCTTTGAAATATGAGACTTGACCACATCGCAGTCAAGTGCACAAATAGCATAAAAGTTTTTCAGGGCAGCACAGTGACGAGGGTGATACTGAGGCCAATCATGCACGCAGATACCAGATCTTTGTGTAGTTTCCATTTAGCAAAGATTAGAAGAAGCTCAAAGTCTGGAGTATCGTGTGCCAATTCAAAGAACCCTGCACTGGTTCTCTGGTCTTGCTTCTTTGACCATGTTCCCCAACCGCCCAAACATGCACAAGATCTCCAGGCTGTACGTTGGCATAGGGTGCTCACTAAGTGACTTCACCTTACACCCTGCACCAGAAGTCCTTTCTGTGCACTCATAAGACATTGCACATCATATACACAAAGTAGCACTAGCTTTGCTGCCTGTTGCTTGGCGGATCAGGGAAAACGGATAATATGTATATAAAGGAATGAAAGTAAAGATGTGGGGAAGGAAATTATTTCAATGCAACGATAGCAAGGAATGAGAGCTTCCTTCCCATAGCTGCTCATTTCTGACCTTGCAGACCTAGGCCTGCGCTTCTGCAGGTTTGACAACCCACCCCTTCCTGACCCTGAGCTGTCCCACCGTTGCCCCCTGGAACCCAAGACTGGCAACACCATTAAGTCATGCTGAGCTTGCGGGAACATAACACAAACGTCTTAAAACTTCCACTTCGCACTTCAATTAGTACTTTATATCAGACCTCTGCAATACACACATTCACACAGATCAGCATAACTACAAATTACACAACATGTGTGCTTGCCTCTTAGAAAACCAGAACTCAAGCAACAAGGCAGAAACAAGCAGCAAATCACGGAAGGAAAGGACAGCTTTCACAAAGGAGCAGCTACGGGAGCTGGAAGCTGAATTTGCCCACCATAACTACTTGACAAGGCTCAGGAGATATGAGATAGCTGTGAACCTGGATCTCACCGAGAGACAAGTACTTCCTGAATCCCTGCCTCCCTAGCTTCTTCTTCCTCCCCTACAACTTCTCCCTAAAGCTAAACACCAGATATGTTAGTCAAGGTGTACTTTTGCAATGGCACAGAAGTATTTTGATACAAAGCCTCCGCATTCTTTTAAAACACATTTGTTACAAATTTCTTTAATTAGTTAATAAATGCAATTATATTTATCTAAACTAAAGACACATTTGGGAATAACTGATATTTACCAAGCTGTTGTTTACCACCACTCATTGGTACATGCTGATATGTCAAGGCTTACAGATGGAATATGGATATCACCTTAGACTGCGATTACCAGGAAGTTATTAGAATGATATATATTTGATGCATGCATTCTTCCTGGGTCAGATAGTATTTTGAGGTGATAAGGAAAAATGCAAAGTTCTGTGGAGAGAGATATTTCTGTTCCCTCTTTGTGATCTCAGTCTCCTGCAGCATTAGATTAGATGGACTAGATGTTAAAAGACATTAGATGCACTGTGCCCATTGGATTAACACGCTAAGGTGACATAAAGACAGATTCTAGGCAAAGTACTTGTAATACCTTTGCGGGTCTCAGAGAAACATCTCTCTGGAACAGTTTAGAAAGATTTGTTCCTGCCTTTGTTAGAGAAATGGATTACTTTAACTTGTGGGGTTCCTTTCACCTTTTCTTCTAGAACTCCACAAAACATCTGTCTATTGATACACACATATATGCATAGGTCTACTTATACAGCTCAGATTGAGGCAATAAGTAATTATTTCCTTTCTATCACCCAGGTCAAAGTATGGTTTCAAAACAGAAGGATGAAGTGGAAGCGTGTTAAAGGTGGGCAACCAGTGTCCCCACATGAACGTGACACAGAAGATGTGGACTCTGCTGCCTCCCCCAGCTCTGACTAGTTCTCGCAGCAATGGGAGAGGAGCATGGAGAAAGTAATTGATCAGAAAGTGGATGCAACACTGGTCAGGGTCAGCTACGCCATGAGATGAGCCTGCTTGCAAAACCTGTAGCCCTTAATCTTTAAAAGATGTATGATGCTTTAGGCTACAGAGGCGATTAAAGGAAAAAAGGGGGGGGAAAGCGCCACAGGAGGGCATGGTTTTGATTTTTGTCTGAATGAATTTAACTTTCTCTGGAATTGTCTTACTACCACAGGTGTGTCTTCAGAATAAAAGCTAACAAACACTGAAGATAAAACAGGAATAATATTGTCTAGGCTCTCAAACACTCAGAAAATACAGGTTGTCAGGCAGCAAGTGATAATGCAACTGCATTCTTATCCAGCATTTCCCTGGTCACATCTATTCATTCTACATTTGGACTTGACAAGGCACGTTTTCCTTGTGCCTTACTTTAAGAGAAATAGTTTGATAGCCACTGTTTTTCTTGCAATATGCATTGAACACCTGTATGGCTAAGCCATAAGATCACAAAATAAAAATTTGAGACCAAAAGTATATACACAGGATTCTGCTTACCAGTTTCAGAAGAGAAGAGATGGCTTTCATGTTGTGACAGTCCAAGACGACAGGTGCCTTGTTGATGGTAACAATTTGCAGAGGAAGAATTCTTCCAAGCTGACTGTAAATCCTGAAATTAAATTGCTATATCTCAATTTCAAATATCTTTTCAAAGCAATAATTATCAAACGTCACAGCAGGTACAGCAGAGATTAAGCCCTCAGCACAATAGCTATCACTGGGGTTTTTTCAACACTTAAGTCTATATAACTAAAGGAAATCTACTCTTTAGTGCTGCATTTCTTTTGGATTTATGGAATCTCTCTGAAGACCCGTGGTTTTCTTTGTGAATTCAGGATTGTCAGGAGAAGCAGAAAACAATGTTATTTGGAGTGATTTGACTGAGTTTACTGTCTACAAATTCTCATGTCATTTTTCAATAGAGACAAAACTTTCATCTGAGTGAATACATATAAAAACATCTGCTAGTCTAGATATTGTGTGGATTTACACTCATTACTTACTGTCTTCTAAATCAATGTCTGGATTTATGAAATCTACAGTTAGGTGACCAACTTAGCCCTTTTTACAAACTTCCTATTAATAGGTTATTTTTGTGATTTTTTTTTTTTGTGTGTGTTTGGAACTGATCAAATATTTCATACAAACAAATAGTATGTGAAAAGCTGTGCTTTTCAAAACATAAACATACTTTGTCTTTGATCACCTCTGCCTTTGACAGAGTTTGAGGACACCAAGAGACTTTACCAGCGATCTTTAAAGCTACGAGAGCTGACACAGCCAACTGCCCATATTTCTGTCATAAATAATATGTAAAAGCAGCTTTCCAATAGAGAATCACAAACTGCCATGGCACCACCAGAAATCTTAAGAACACTTCCACTTGAAATTATTCCCTCTTTCAGCCAAAATTTGTAGTATATCAAGTTATTAAGTTTTAGAACAACATAGTGTCTGTTTCCATTTCATTTGTCTTTTTATGTAATGTACTAAGGCCATATTTTAAACAGAATTTTAGACTAGCATATCCCATTATGACTATTGAGAACACTGAAACTTCAGTTTAAATATTTGAAAGGTATCATTATTTCCACCTATAGCTTCCTTTCATCTTACTCTGATGCATTGTTATCAGGGTTTAACGTGGACTGCAGATATGCTGGATATAAAGTTGCATATCTGGATGATGTGTTTATAGAGTTATCTGTGGTTATCCCACTTGTAAAAGACCTCAAAATAGATAAATATCAATTTTTTTCTTTGAAACAGAGTTGCTGTATTCTTTTTGAAGAGCTGATTACTCTATCTACTAGGAGAAAACATTCATTACATTCCTTCTTTAACATTTCCAAACTGTATTTGACAGATGAAAAAATTGAGTATAAAAGTTTAGAGTATATATTTGTGCAAAACCAATTAAAAACAAATAAATATTTCTTAAAATATTTAAAAATAAAGAAACTTGAGAATTGAAAAGCTATACAAGGTATTTGTTTACCTTTGTATACCACTTCAAACCAAACCCAGGGGTGGAATGGAGAAAGGAGAATGTCTCATTAAAAAAAAGAGTCATTAACTCTATTACGTATTTGACAAACTGAAGACTGAGAATTCTTTCAGTCTTATATGGCAACAATGAAACATCAGGATGTCCTTACTGATGTTTATGCGCAAGGGCATTGCTTTGCAGGACATTCCTTATTGACTTGAGGGACAAGGCACCTTCCAGCCAGCGCTCTGCAGCCGCAGCTCCTGGCCACCCACCAGCCAGCAGGACAAGGGAGCTGTGTTACCGTGTGGTTTCCCACACCATCCTGCTTGCAGCACGCCTACAGCTCTTACCCACTACACTATGAACAAAACAAAACAACCCTTCCCAAAACAGGAGAGAGGAGAAAAAAAAGAAGAGAAGAAAATTGCATCACTGATGTTCCCGCACAGACTACCCTGTGATTACCGCATGGATACAAACATATGCAAGTCCTGTGAGTGCATTCACAGATGGGTATCCTATTACTTCTCAGACCAGCTGCACAGGTATTCAGCAAGCACTCTTACCCCTGAAGAATCCACCTATCTGCAAAACAAGTGTGCACTTAGCCATCATAAGCTTAAATGAATGCTGCATTTGATGCAAATTAATAATTAATAAATAATCAGTTAAAATAACTAGGGGTATGCACGTCCCCTCTCTGAGCTAGATCTACCCGTGTCTCTTCAGATCTTTATGGTAAGGAAACACTACCCTCTGTTTCCTCCCAGGACATTTGTGGGTGAACGGTGCAGTATTTTGATGGGAGACCTTGCAGACAGGCAGCTATGGCCAGATCCCAATTACTCCAGCAGCAATAAACTGAGGTGTACTGTGACAGAGCACTATTATTTGGGTTACAAACCTGTTATTAATAATAGGTTAATAACATCACTATTCAAGTTACACAAAACTAGTTGGCTAAAAATTTGCCTATGCACAGATGAGAAGACACTACAGTTTACTGTAAATTTAAGAGCAATAAATGTCTGTGGCTCTGCTTAAACCTTGGTGCCTTCTGATTAAGCTGCTGATTAAACTCACTAATTTAGCTCTTGGCAAACACTGAGGAAAGCTGTTTTTGTGAAGAACTCTGGTGCTAACTCAGACATCCTACTCTCAT
Organism: Numenius arquata; assembly: GCF_964106895.1. NCBI lineage: Eukaryota > Metazoa > Chordata > Aves > Charadriiformes > Scolopacidae > Numenius > Numenius arquata. The sequence continues at coordinate 8,060,582 of NC_133598.1, read as the reverse complement.
CTCCAGGAATGCAAAATACCATGGGGCAGGAGTTCTTTGCTGCTTATTTTCTTGTAAACTCTTAAGCCGATTACCCACTAACCATCTTTATGGTTAGAAAGTTTACAGGCTGCAGAAGTAGCTTATTTTGTGATGGAAACTTTTGGGGTCTTGGCTACCAACATAAACCAAAATCAGATCCTCACCCAGAAAGAAGGCTAATAAATCTTCCCTGTCAAGGAAGCTGTCAACGGTAGCATGTTGCATCCTCATTCACTTAAAAGCTAGTCAATGGGATCTCAGTCCGCACCCATAACTACAGGTGCTAAACAGTTCTTGCTCTGGCTTTTGAGAAATAAGGTACAAGTCACCTGTGAGATCATTTTATGCTTAGGCAGTTTCCACATGAAACCATCTGCTTATTCTAAGAGTTTAGAGTTTTGTGAAGGAACATTTCACTCCTGACATCAAAGCATTTGACCCCTGAACCTCTGGTGCCAAGAATCTTCAGGCAAAGTCTGTTGTCTGGGAGCAAAATCTCTGACCTGCAATTATTTTTCGCAGAAATACACATCAGGCTTTATTCTCCCCTCAGAAGGGAAGCAAACTACCTGGGGATGTTTGGCAATATTTCCCATGCCCGATTCTCAATAAATAATCTGAGCACACAATCATCCACATAACATCGGAAAGGCCTGGCAGGTCTTCCACAGGAAGCACACACAGGCAGAGAAGCAAGACTTTCTTCCCATACAAGGCCAGTGCAAGTAACCCACAGGGATTGGGGATATCTGTATAAAAACAAAAATATGTGCTGTAGCCCTTTATATCTGTGCTGTCTCTTCTAAATACAGGAAGAGAAGCATTTTCCTTAGAGTCACAGATTTTATGGACATTTTATCTACCTAGCCAGATGCCAATATAGCACAGGCCCTAATTTGTTTTACATAGTTTCTGTATCCTGTGACTCCTCTGTTGTTAGCCCACAGTTCTCTGCATCTTTCTACAGCATTAAGCTAGTGATTTTTCCAGTCAATGGAGCTACTTGGACAACTTAAAAATAACCCAAGGGTGACTAAGAAAGCATATACTCATGTGTGTGTACACTTGAAGTCTTCAACAGGTCCACAACCCCACTACAAAAGCTTTAGACAGTCCATTACTTTAAATAATGACTGATTTTCAGTGTTAGCTACACCATCACTGCCCCCAACCCCCTCCAGCTAAATCAGGTTAGTAGAGATCAGAAGACTTACCAGCAATGGTATGATTTTAGAAGACAATGCTACTATGAATTCCTGATCTAGTTTCTAGTTGTTATCCAAGAATACCATTGCAATGTTTTTAATGGACAAAACTGCAGATCTAAACTTCTGAAGTGAGCTATCCAACTCATACGTGAATGTGTATTTACTCATTAGGGTTTTTTTAACAATCATATGTTATGGTGATTCAAAGGACACAGTTAAAGGGTCTTCCAGCAAAATACATGATTCCCTATTATTCACTCTTGACAAATTCCCTTGAGAAAGGGGATTGAATTTTGTACTTTCAGACATTGTAGCGCCTTGTTTCAGCTGTTTGGAGCATAAAGAGATCCTTTCAAGACGAGTTACACGAATCTAGGGTCACTACCTGTATGAATTTTCCAACAGCCGGGCCTTTTCTCATTGCTTAGCGTTACTCTTTGTGTGGGCAGCCCCTCTCTGCACCATTTATTGCCGTGGTAAGGTGGGCCTCTAGAGATGCACCGGCAACACTAGCCTAAGCTCCTGTGACAGGAAATACTTGGATCAAGCCTCACATTGCAACCTTATTTTACTGAGTAATGAGATGGAGAGGAGTCCCACACGGGATACGGCTGTGTTCTGTCAAACTGTATTTCAGTGTTCATCTTGGCCGAGACATCATCTAAATCTTTAGTTGAAGAGAATTACTGTCTCAACTGTTCCATATTTGGTTTCTGCATATCGTGGGTTGTTAGCGTAGGGTAGAACAGTACCAGCTTCAACAAAATACACAGCTTATGGTAATGCCACAGGACTGTTGCCTGACACCGTAAACCCTGCTAGAAGAGCTATGTCTGAATTCTCAGCTTAAGTGATAAACATAGGCAAGCATGCTATAGCCAACTATATACGTGCACTGAAAAGATACAGGCAACCTATGTCTTCTAGAGGAAGCTACCACTGTTCTTTGATTAGCTGTGTGATATTAGGAGATAAGGTAGATGCCCCAGATAGCATGTTTAGATATCCCATACAGTTTAGAATATCCTATATTTTATTGTCAAATCCCACAGTCCCTATAAAAGCAATTGGGATATTGCTTTTTCCATATCCAGGAGTAATAGACATCTTTCCTAGACCTAGCTGAGCGAAGCAGATATCTTACACTAATAAATAAATGTTGCAGAAATTCTGACACAGATACTTTACAGCTACTGAGCACTGTCTGTGTATATGATCTGTGCCAGTGTGGACAGAAAGGGAGAAGTCTTTGGCACACATGTTGAGCCTGGATACAGACATGCATATGTCCAGTGTTGTCATCTGAGAGTGTTGCCCTGCAACTCCCCTGGCTGGTGTTTCCTTCTTACCCATTATGAAAGCAGTCCTGCAGTTTCTTTCAGAATTAGAAGCTCTCCCTTTCCACCTCCTAAGGCCAGGTATGATCATGTCTTCCTGGGTCTAGGGGAGTGACACCAAACATTAATCTCTGCTGAGATGCTGCTCGGCTGTAGAAACAAGTCTCTTGTCAATGTAATGCGGAAAAAACCTAGTCTGCCATTTTTCTCTTTTCACTGGATACACCTTATCACATAGCCAGAAAAGCCTAGTGTTTTCTAAGGAGTGCAAAGGTTAACGCACACCAGATGGCAAAGAAATGTATTTCTGTGGAAGCTGGAGAAGTGTTCAGCGGAAAATACATCAGGTTGGAAATCTAGGGAAGAACTATCAGAGATTTCTCAGCATTTTACACAACAAAAAAACCTGGACCAAACACAAACAAGTGAAAGTCCTACCACCTCTTAAAGGTCTCTAGAGCTGCCATGTCTCATGGAGCATCACATACATTTTATATAACATAGGTCAAGGAAGGACAAGTATCTAAAGGGTGGGTTGAAGGATAATGGAGCCAGACTCTTTTCAGTGGTTCCCAGTGACAGGATGAGGGGCAACAGGCACAAGCTGGAACGTAGGAAGTTCTATTCAAATATGAGAAAAAACTTCTTTACAGTGAGGGTGACAGAGCCCTGGAACAGGCTGCCCAGGGAGGTCATGGAGTCCCCTTCTCTGGAGATTTTCAAGACCCGCCTGGATGCAGTCCCGAGTGATGTGCTCTGGGTGATCCTGCTTTAGCAGAGTAGTTGGACTAGATGATCTCTAGAGGTCCCTTCCAACTCTGGCAATTCCGTGATAGGTCTATGGGCAGCTTGAGAATTTGCACGTGCATGACGCTGTGGAGACACATAAAGCCCTCACTTAGGGCATTGTGCTAGCTACTGAGCTCACACACAGCCATTTTAGCCTTACCAAAAGAGTAGTGGAAATTATGTGCTCATGTTTAGCAATGACTAGATTTTTAGGGAGAGTGAGCCGTTACTACTGACACAAAAGCAGTGGACTTGGGGGTGGCAAGAGGTCCACTTGATCACCTTTATCTCATGTTTATCTTGTCATCCAAAAGAGACTTCCTCCCCTAGCCAAGACTCCTATGTTCCCACCTTTCAATAGTCTTTCACCTTCATCCCAGCCTCTGGGAAATGACTAATTTCTTTCCATTCACAGATGAAACAGGTCTGTGGTCACAGAGGTGTCGTGATGCTCCCTGCTTGGCACACATCCTCGCTGCACACAGGGTGCTGCAGGAAACTCCCAGAGTACATGGGTGGCACATGAGGTGCCTGATAGCTATTGAAAGTGCATGTTTCCCCTCCAGTTCTCCAACCTCCCACCCTATCATGAGCTAATGAGGAGAGTCCTTAAAGACCCCACATGTACAGTCCTCCTGATTGGGGATGCATGGGGCAACTAAGGAATCAAACTTTTCAGGTCACACTGTCTGGAAAACAAGAGAGCCCTTTTAGGAAACACTTCACAGCCAGAAATTTTGACTGGGTCATATTCTACGTAAACCAATCTTACAAATCCTACTTCCAGTAGAATTTCCTATGCACGGAGACAAGCACACACAACGGATCAGGGCAGCTTACAGAACAGACACACAATTTTTCAATTACCCCACTTTATTCCCCTGCCTCTAGCAGTGCTCATATTAAGTTTCATCAGCCACTATCTCATATTTGGGTAATTCTCTTCCCTTGAGGAATTGTACAGCCCCTTCAAGAAATATTATATGTCTGTGTTAGTGACTGAGCTCTGAATACTGGATCCGTGCAGCACTTCTAGGCAGATAGACAGGAAATCCATTTTCTTCCAATGATTACAGTAGAAGAGCTTCTGTCTGACTGGAACTTGCCTGGTGTGGCTGTAAAATAATCTCAGCATCAGGCTATCACTTTTCAGGCTATATTTGTGAATTACGATGGGGCAGTTTCCACTATAGTACTGGGTATGGGCAGGTGTCTTGCAGAGCCCGACAGCTTCTTATCCTCACCCTCCTCACACACAATGCCACATTGTTTTAATTCCTACACAAAGGAAGGATTTTCATCCAGGACCAGACTTTCCACCACTAGTCCCTCCTTCTATACTGTAATTTTTTATTTTTTTAATAACTTTTACACAAGGGTAAGCAGCTGGTTGTCCGGAAGCTCCTTTGGGAACAGATTGGAAAGAGATAACATGAGTGAGTAACAGAGGATGGTGACTTCATACCATGGAGGTTTGAGTCATATTTCTGTCTTTCCTTTTTAGAGAAGAAACATTTTTCAAGCCTCCCTCAATTACACCATAGGTTCTTGGCTTTGGAGCAGGAAACAGGCATGTGAAACAGGCATGCTTTCTTACAGGCTTTAATTTCTAATTCAGTGAAAGTTTCCAATGCCCCGCACTCATACCCCGTCATCTGTAACCCAGAATCCCACATGCAGAGTATTTCCTACACTTGAGAATTTATCACCAGTTGAGCGTTAGCGCAGCAATGCTACAGCGAAGTCGATGATGGAAGAGACAGCAGAGAAAGGATTGTTTCCTCCTTTCAATACTCATCACAAACATCCTTATCGTTTTATACTTTCATCTACTTTTCATTTTATATTTCTATATTCTGACTCTTTTCTATATATCTACATTTCAACCCTTTCCATTCTATATTTCTCTCATGAGAGATGATCAAGAAAAGTGGTGTAACTGAGGGGACCTGTGCACAATTTCCAACTCAGATAAAGAAAAAACATAAAATCTATCAGATCTGACTTCATTGCTCCATCCACCTTCCTTAGCTGCAGGGAGGGAAGAGGACAGACCTCTGTTCCCAGAGCCAGGGTCACTAACAGATCTGGCCAGGAAGTTATTTTCCAGGGAAAAGAAGTATCCATCTCCATGATAATTATTCATGATTATTTCTGTCTGAAGTTAATTGAAAAGGAGATTCTGGGAATAAAGTGTAGCTCAAGAAATTGAGCTTCATTCAAGTGTTTTGAGATTTTTTTGCTCAGGTCAAGTTCTGCTCGCACCCAAGGTCAGCCCTACTCTTCTTTCCTTCAGTGTGACTATTTAGGCTAACTTCAGTCTGTGCTTGTGTATCATTAGCTGATTTTTCTCAAGGTATCTAATTTAATGTACCCAGACCTGATTGCAATCTCCAGCTTTACATATCATTAAGAGAGGAAATTATACAGCATTTCCATGAAATTTATGGCAGGGAAACTCCTGATTTTCACAGAAAGCTGGAAGCAGACTTTCAAACAAGACAAGAGTAAGTAAAAATAAAGAATACTACATTCCCAACAGGAAAGACCCAAAAGTTGCATTCCCTGATTATTCCAATTTAAGTGTTCTAATGGTTGCTACCCTTATTTGTGACAGGTGGAGTCTGGAACAGAACCCAAACACAAGCATGAGAGGAACCTGCTACTACTTTTGTCCTCAGGCAGGCAGGTTCATACGCTACCCTCTCTGTGTGAGCCCTTAGGGTTAGCAAGCCTCACAGCTCCTCTGAGATACAACTGCCACCATAAGCACTCGAAATGCACACAGCCTGCCCCAGGCGCTCACTGGACACGCTCAGGTACCGTGCCAGTGCACTGTGGTTGTGGGCATGTAGAGATCTGCTTACAGGCACGACCAGGGGGCTGTGTAGGGCCTGTGCTAGACATGCTGGAAAGAAGATAAGTCAAACAGAATAGTCTGATTGGACTTGGGAGGGCATTCCCATACATTGGGAAGGAGAACGACAAAGTTTAAGAGAATTCTGGCATTAGGTGGCAATAAGAAAAAACTTTTAACAAACTGAACTCTCATTTTTAAGAGCCTACACTCCTGTACCAGCACAGAGCTGTTTCTATCTTTCTGCAACAGCACTAGCTCAGTTTCTTTATGTCAGATTTCAATTATCGATATATTCTTCTTGTACACTTCACATCAGTTTCTAAATAGCTTATAGGGTCAGTCTTATACACAAGGAGAAGGACCACAGTCCCCCTTTCTTTTGCATGATGTGTATGTAATTGGATGCTGGCTGCAAAGATGGAACCTCTCCCCTAACTGTACAATAACCGCTCGTCAGCCCTGCCAGAAAGTGCAGAGCAAAGACAGCTACGTGCAGCTCCAGGAAATGGCTAGGGGATTTAAAAAGGAAAAAAAGCGATGTCAGGCACCACAGAGAAGGTGAAGGAAAAGAATCTCCATGAAGGATTTTGCAAATAAAAAGAAGAAAAATAATTCCAAAATATATTCTTAGTCATAGGACTGTTCTTGTGTAAACATGTCCAGAATATGTTAGATACATATCCAATAATCTATTCTATGGATTCTACCCAGAAAATGACACAAAGTGTAAAATAAGGCTTCTTATTTTAAAAGGACTAGCAGTGTGAACTTGTGTCAGGCTACTCGCTGCCTTCAGGAGGCCTTAATTTAGCTGGACTGAGTTATAGCAAAGTTATAATAAAGTTCTTTAAAGTACCACCTTAAAAAAAAAAAAAATCTATTAAAAAGAGAATGAAATAATGAGATGAGAAATTGTCTGTCTCAGGAAAATGTTCTAGGCACTTCTCTCCCTTGTTTATTTGCAGAAGAGAACACAGACACAACTGAGGTATGTTTTACATTACACAACATAAGGGTTTGTGGCATTCCTGTCTGCACCAAAGACATGTTTATACTGTTAGGTTCCATTATGAATCTGTTTAATATCCTGTGAATGCTCAGAGTCCTTTGTACACTCCAGGCAGGAAGTCCTTAATGCACATACTGAGAAGACATTTCCAACCATTCAAACATTAGATAAATAAGCATGAAAAAAGTTGTTTTACTGCAATAATCAAAATTCTTCTTGTGCTTTTTCAAGATTTCTTAGAGAACGATCCTCGCAATTCTAGCAGAGTAGTTCATGAAGTCCACGAGAGACATAAGGGAAACAACTCAGTGGAAAACACTCCAAGTCATTTACTCTCTGCATTTTGTAGCACTACAAAATACTACTAGTTAAGATCAGAGCCTCACAGTGTTCAGCTCGGAGCAGGCCTTGTCTCAAAGGCATTTTTTCATTTAAAATGGGTAAGTATCAAGAAGAAAGTAAAATTAGTCCTATGTACTCTCCTTCTCTAACTGTAAAGTGAGGATTTGGGGACCTGAGACATCTGGAGCCCTCATCTGGTAGATCAATGACACCATTCTTATCCTGATACTATTATAAGGAATAATCTTTGAGAGATAGTCTGGCCCACAGCATCTCATTACTGCTTCTCCATAATAATTTTTTTTTTTTTTTTTTTGCATTGTGAGAACTTCTCAGCCAGTAACAAGTTGAGAGAGCAGCTAGAGAGGAAGTTGTACCTGAAACTTTCCTGAGCTGAAGATGAAACCACGTGCTACACCTGGGAGGAAGTAACACCAGACACAAGTATAAATTGGGAGAGGAACCAGGAGTGCACCCTGGCAGCCAAGAGAGCAAACCACATCCTGGGGTGCATCAAACATAGTACAACCAGCCAGCCCAAAGAGGTAATTATCCTGCTGCATTTAGCATTGGCACAGCCTCACCTCGAGTACTGTGTGCAATTCTGGGCCCCGTCGCTTAAGGATGTTAAGGTGCTTGAACCGTCCAGAGAAGGGCAACCAAGCTGGTGAAGGGCTGGAATGCATGTCCTCTAAGGAGCGGCTGAGGACCCTGGGATTGTCTAGTTTGGAGGGGTGATCTCATGGCTCTCTAAGGAGGGACGTGGAGAAGGAGGCGCTGAGCTCTTCTCCTTGGGATCCAGGGACAGGATGCCTGGGGATGGCTCAAAGCTGTGCCGGGGAGGTTCAGACAGGACATGAGAAAGCATTTCTTTACCAAGAGGGTGATAAAACCCTGGAACAAGCTTCCTAGAGAGGTGGTCAATGCCCCAAACCTGTCAATGTTTAAAAGGCATTTGGACAATGCCATTAACAATATACTTTTTGTCAGCCCTGAAGCGGTCAGGCAGTTGGACTAGATGATCATTGCAGGTCCCTTCCAACTGAACTATTCTATTCTAGATGCAGTTGCTGTGCCATCTTTTACATATATGAAGAATATAACTCACCATGTGGAAAACAATGCAAGGATAATAATGTTGGATTTGGAATTTCTGTATAACCAAATATGAAACTTGGCTTGAATTTTCACTTTCCTTCACAGTTGCTAGGGCCAACTTGACTAGCATTATTTTTAGGAGAAAAATGAGAGCTCTTTTTACAGTCTTCTCTCTGCTGTAATTTCATTGTGTCTCTGCCAGAATCAAGATGAGATGATGCCAAGAAAAAGGATGAGCTCATTTCATTTAATGGTATGAGGTTTCACAAATAAAAACTACATTACTCTATTGAGGAGTAGGCAATGGTATACAACAGGGTTAAAGGCAGGTAATTTTTATTGAAACAAACAGAAAAGTCTTTATTCTTCAAGTATGAAACTGGCTGCCAATGTTGAGAGTGCATTTCTTGAAATACTAAATAACCTACCCCACGACTTGCTAGACTGGCACACCACTCATTAACAGCCGTATTTTTTCTGTCCTACAGCTACTTATGGGAGAATGATGTTCAATCGCACTGAGTGTTGGCAGCTCTGACTTGTTTTCATGACATTTGTTCCCGTTTTATATAATTTGAAATCAGGCCACTGCTGAAGTCAGTGAAGATATAATTATAAGGGCATGTGAGAAGATGATGCATATATTTTAAAACACACCTGTGTACCCTACACACAGATTAAGCCCTAGAATCTAAAGTCTGGTCAGGAGTGTAAATGCTGCAGTGCTTGAGATGCCCAAACCTCCATTGCCAGCAGAGCTTTTCTCTTGCTCTAGGGTATCCACTGGGCTTTAGGTGCAGGACTGCAGAATGCAGACCATGAGTAGAACATCCGGGACTTTGCAAGAACTGTTCAGGCACAACAGGAAGAAGGCGGACTGAGCACCTGCCTTGATACTGGAATTAGCATTTAAGTGCATACTATTGCTCAGTTCAGCCCCTGCTCTCATCTCTGAGATTTCCTGCCTGTGGTGACTTATATCTTCTGTTGCACAAGCTAAATATTCCCTTTAAGGTTGATTGTTCCCACCCCAGCAGAGGTGAAGGCAAATGCAAGTGACCAGTGTTTGCAGAGTAAGTTATGAGTTCAAATTGCTAACTTCCAACTCCCTATGCAGCAGGTGAGGAAATGGTAGCATACAGCACCGCTGCTGCACGCCAAGAATTATGTCAGAAGACACAATTATCTATTCACATTCAGCCTGAAAGTTTTCTAGTTTTAGGACTTGCCTATAAACAAATTACAAATCCAAAATGTAAGCTCTATATTTCTAACCTGCTTCCAGTTTGCAAAGGCCCATTCTGCAAAAGCCTCCATTTTTCCTTGCTTTGTAGTGTCTATGCCATAACCAATAATATATTTATAAAGGATTTCACTGGTCTGCTCCAGTCTAGGATACAAGCTGTCTGTGAGGTAGAGGCATTAGAAATGTTGAACTTCAGGGAGTCACAGGCAATATAGACGTTTCCTTAGCTAGATCTTTCCTCAAAAGGGCTTGTGCAACTGTGATTCAATTCTGCACCTCTTTGCATGTTATCACATGGGCTTTTTAAAGGAGAAGGGATCTCGAGTACCTAGAACATTTCTCCTGCTAGTTGCCCTTAGAGAGCTGATCTGATTGCCCTTCCACAGGGATGGCATTTCTGATTATTCACCATTGTTGTATTTTTACTACACTTTTATGACAATATTAAATGACCAAGATAAACGTTATTGGTAAAGCAACATAGTGATAACAATGAATTATAAAAAAAAAAAGTCATTTGGATTTTTCTGTTCAAATCCAAGGTATAAATCTGAGCCTCTGGAGTGACGGATGCACACCTTGTTTATTCTGGATTGCACTGAGCTCAAAAACTTATTATTCCACAAAACAATGAATCCTTCTCAGTGGCGCCGTACTAGTTCAGAAGAATCTCTCAGAGCTGAGAGATCTATCAACCATCACCTCTCCAGCAGCGCATTTTCTAAGTGCATTAAGTGCCAGAGGCACAGTCTCTTATACAAGCCCCATGCAATCTTTGCAGCATGTTGCATAAAAAAAGAGGGAGTCTTCAAGAGGGAAAGACAGTTCAGATGCCTATAATGTAAATCTGAGCTCATGATGCGTTTGACTGGTTGGCTGGATTTTTGCACAAAGGGCTTGTACAGGTACAACTAAATCATTTTATGAAAGATAGGCAGCAATAGGTGTCAAACATTGCCTCATTCTCTACGTGACCAAAATTTAAACAAAACTTAAAGGTTTTCCTGTATCCTTATGAAAATCCTTTAGCTATGCTGCCAAGTATCCCATGGCTCCTATTTAGAAAGCAATAGGAAGATATGACCCATTCCATCTCCTTCACTCTTCCTGCAACATAAGTGGATCACAGAGTCCCCTGTGACTTTCCCGGTGGTGTCTGCTCCAATGTCTCACTGACACAGAATGACCTAATTTGTTATGGCTGGTAAGAACTGAGAGAAATGAAATCCAGGGTCTGTAATTAATTGGGGTCAGGTTCAGATGATTTAGGATCTAAGGAATGTACTCACTCTTGACACTATCATACTAACAACAGTATCAGCTGGGCTTAGCACCCTTTGGAATCAAATGAAAATTGGGATTTTCCAGAAAAAGAGAAATAGCACAAGCAAGACCTGAGGGAGAAAGCAGAGAAGTGGACAGATGAGGCTGCATTTGAACTACAAAGCCAGACACCTTCTCTTTCCACACTGCCAATCATTTAACCTTCAAGTCCCGATTTATCTCAATTCAGAGGAGAGATGTTGCCAGGAATGGGTCTATGCCAAGAAAATTTCATGTGTCTGGAATCTGACAGGGAAGAAGAAAAAAAAAAAAAGGTTTGGAAATTTCAGAGGAAGGTGGGATTAGTCCTAGTTACAGTGTCTCTGTGTTCACTCAGCCGGCTCACATTAGCAAGTTAGGCTCACTGAAAAATAGTGTAAAACGTTTTTCCATCGCTCAAGAACCTTAAGCTTGATCCCAAGTCAGCAGGCTGGGCAGTGTAACCTGTGAACCTAAACAGCAGGAGCCTCCAGGATTACCCCCATGCCTTTTGCTGTATATATCTTAAATCAACATCTATCTTTTGTCTATGGGCATTAGAAAAGGATTACAGAAGATTTACTCTATTTTCAAGTCTGAGGAACTTTAACACAATTCAGAAGTTAAATACCAACATGAAAATAAATTCATTCAACACTGATTGTCTTTGAAAAAAACAAAATACACTGGTGTTTTCTTTTTTAGTTATGAGACTGCTTCTCTGTTCCTGCTAATTTTGGACAGGAAAGGAAGAAGTTGTCTCCGGGTAGCGTGTTATTACACCTTAGCAATGTACACATCCTGTAGAATTAGCTTTGTTCCCTTTTCGTTGTTTTGGTTTAGGTTTTAATCCCCATTTTTTTGTTGGCATTCAGACAAAAGTCTATGAAACAAACTGTGGAGAGCAAAAGCACTAACAAAGATTGAAAATCGCACAGAAAACACTTTCATACTCCCAGCACTCGCATACCTCCCAGACAGCAGGAATAAGATGTTATACTGCAGGTCTTATATGATTATCTTGGGCTTTTTTGCTGCTTTTTTGTTTGTTTGGGTCTTTTAAGAACAAAAGTAAAACAAGCCCCAAATTATAGCATGTGGGTCGAAGCACTCATGTTGCTTTAGCCACCATATTGACTGACATACAGAAAAGCATTTTCATAGGTTTAATAGCTTTGTGTTAAATAACGTTAGCCTCAGCAAAAAGGATTTGATAGTCCATTTAGGAAGACAAATTCACAATTATTCTAGAGCTACAAAGTTCAGAGGAGCACCTTGAACTGGACGAGAATAGCACCAAGAGAAGACAGGAGTCACAGGAAAATACAGACCACTCAGAAGGCTAGTCCACCTGAAAGTAAGCAACACAGCTGAACTCATTGTTTTGGAACTCATGTTATTCAAGACCAAAAAAAATAATTAAAATTAAGTAAACTCATTCCAGCATGCTCACCTTTTTCTATGCTCCCACTTCCCTAGCTTTGAAATGGAAAGATTTCATCAGCACAGAAGTCATTGCATGGGAAAATTTTGGCCAAAGATACTAATGCTTTTTTAAAGCAGAAAAATCAGCTCTATTCTGCCAACGTCTATCAAAATAGGCAGAGAAAGGGAAAGAGAGAAAGAAAATTTGTTAAAAGCCCAGGAGCAGTGGTTACAAGAACTCTTCATAGGATCCTGGGCTTCTTATTTAACCCAGTCTTGCTTACACATACCCTCACCTGCTGGCTAATTGGAGAGTGCATTAACTCTTTACCTTTGTGGGCCATAAGAGGGTCTTTGCATACTGTTAGACAGAGATATGAGCCCAAAACATATAAAGCTTCTTAGGAAAATGAATTATCACTATGGAGCAGTGCAGAATACTGTACAAGGGCAGGGATGACTGACAATGCAAAAACCAGCCTGCATTGTATCATCTATGCTACATCTCAGAGACTTCATCTAAAGGCACATGCTGAAAGAGCAAAAGGGCATGAGACCGAGTCATTCCATGCCCCCAGTAGAAGCCCAAAACGCTCCAGTTCCAGCACAGGAACATAACTTAGTTGCTATAAATCTTTCTGACTTGCTCTCATCTGCGAGATTGTCAGTGAATGCAGAGTGTGGCAATAACTACATTTGGCAGTGCTCTTTGCTACCTGCAGTTTAACTCCCAACCAAGCAGACCACAATAACACGGCATATTTACTCAGCTGTGACTCTCTTGCGGATCTGGGGAGAGAAGATATGTTCTGGCCTCATTAATCACTTCGTTCTTTGCTGGAGTAAACAGGAGGAGCCACAGGGGGCTGTCTTTGCTCAGGAGGTCCTGCAATGCATAGGGTTTGCTGAAAGGGACACCTTCACTAAAATAGCACAAAGTTCCTTCCCTGGCAGGATAGGAAGATGAGCTGGGGTGACTACAGTTGATAAAGGGAGTGCAAAACGGGATTGAGCAATGGTCCAAGCAACTCCTTGCTATCCCTCCCAACAAATCAAGCAGCATCTTGGCTGGTATACATCTTGAGGGCACACATCTTGATCAGCGGCATCTCCTCATTTCTTTTACCTTTACTCACAGTGGGGTTTGGAAGGGGATTTTCCTAGCTTCCCCATATAAATATATCCACAGTCAGAAAAAGAAGACACTATTTACTCCTCCAAGACCAAGAGTGGATTATTCGGAGGCACATTTATGCAGACTTAAAATGGCTTTTAAATAGTGAATTTTAAATTAATTTCATATAAAATACATATTATATTTGTATATCTTTAGGTTTTCAGTATACCAGTTTGTCTGGCAAAGCATGAACCTCACCCCATCAGGGGCTTCATTCAAAAAATGTGTTGTGCTGTAAACGAATTACTTCTTCCTCTCACTAAGCACCAAGTTCTCTCTGGCAAACCTACTTGGCTGAAAACCAGGACTAAACAGTTTATGAAGAAAACAAGGTAAAAATCTGATCCTCTTTTCAGGCTTTCAGAATCTGGACTTTTAACATAACGGTCTCTACAAGACGAAAAATCTCAGCTCCTGCAGCTCTATGACCTTCCAGTCCCAAGGCAGCATCTGTAGAAAATAAGTTTTCTCAAATTGTAATTCTATAGATTTTTCTTACTGCTTTTAAAAAGGGTATGCAGGGGTTACATTATGTTTTTCACCCGGTCTCCTGGTGTTTACAAGCTTTTTTCCCCTGCCCTCACTCTTTTCTTCTTACATGTAATAAAAAAGTCACAGGCAGCAAGTGGGGAAAAGCAGAAGGGGCTAAGTGTCCCGGGGGGCAGATTTGCTGTATTACTTCCAATACTTTTAAAACTGAAAATGTGGAAACAGATTTGACTGATAGTTCTTTTTCCACATGGATGTTCTTAGCTTCTTTACAGTGATTCATGTGCAAGGATAAAGTCTGTATTGATTGATCAAGATCTAGCTCTGGATAACTAATTTTCCTAGATACCTGACTTATTTTTCATCACTGAATTTCTCTTCATTTTTATGTAATGAATGTGGATTATCTAGCACTTCATAAAAATATTTTACGAGTTAATGGAGACAAATCATGCTATGCATTAAATTCCAGCTAAGCTTAATCTGAACAATTAGATTTTCAGGAGGTCCATATTAGTAACCTCTTTCAAGATGCTTTTCCCAGTTTTGTTGCGATTTTATTATGTTCCCATGTCTGTTGGATCCCTGTTTAGTTTCTGACGTAACAGAACAATTTCCTGATAAGAGGCAGTAGCAAGGCAGAGACTCTGCTTTTTGTCTTCTAGCCTTAACAATCAATCAATACTGTCTAAAGCTAGACAACAGAAGGCTGCTTTTGGAACCAAAAAAAGAATCCTATGAGAAATGGAATTTTTTTTTTTTCCCCAGCTTCTTTTGTTAGGTGGGTTATTTTGAATTTGGGTGCCAGAAAACCCTTTCCTTCACTCTTGGGTTTAGCAGATCCATCTTCTCTACTGTCTTATGCTTCTGGCTGACTTCTTTAATACAAAAAAGCTGAGTGATAGTTAACTTCTTTAATACAAAAAAAAAAAAAAAAAAAAAAAAAGCTTAGTGATAGGTTTACTGTGAATTGACTGTTTGGGAGAATTTAGTTCGAAGTCTTGCAAGATGAGCCATTATCACCACCCACACTGTTGGGTACTCTGCAATTCTCCGTCATAGAACTTCTCAGCTGAGTCTGAACACCTGGCTGATTGCCCTGGTATTTCTGCTGCAGCTCTTTCCACCTGATAAGCATCTCCTTGCAAATAAGCAAATTACCAAGGTGGGAGTGGGGCTCTCTGCAGTGCCCTCTACGGGACTACAACAGGACAGATGGCCCTTTTCTGGCATGACAGCATTTGGAGGGTTAATAATCTGCTGTGAGTTTTGTGGCTTCTTTCCAAAAGGTTTCAGTTAACACCAAAGGTCTCCTTAGAGCTCACTCACTTTAATAGATTTTTCCCATTGACTTCTCACTTTATAGACTATCATTTCCTTTTCTGCAGGGGAGCTATTTTCTGGGTCACTGATCCAACCAACTTAAAAGGGATTTCATTGATTAGGTTTTATTGGTGGTTACCTCAACCATAATGGGATAAGTTGCTAGTACCTGCTAACAGCTATGTGTCTTGCTTTGGTAACCTGGCTCTGTACATCTGCAGGTGAAGTCTGGGTTGCTCTCTCCTGCCTTGATCGAGTGCAAAGTAATTACTAGCATCTTCTTTACCTCCTTACTACCTCAGTTGCTTTTGTCCTTTTTCATTTCAGTACAAGTCAGCTGCACGGCCAAACGTTGCTGACAAAATCCCCTACTTTTTCCATGTGGCACCTTATTCCAGTGGTGTCTCTGCATTCGTCCCTGGGCACCCCTGCAGTTCACACAAATATCCCCCAACTGAAGAGCTGCATAACAGCCAGCATCACAAGAGCAGATGAAGCTAGGAGATCACTACTCTCAAGACAAAACTGAGCAGTGTTTTAGGGCGGAATTACTTTTTTATTAAACTGTGAAAACTGAGGAGTAGAGCAAAGAAAGGGAAAGAGAGCAGAGCTTGCAGACCTGACTACATTAAGGGGCCCTCTCCTCATACTTTTGACTTTTAATGCTTCATACTGTTGCCTCACCCAATATGAAAGAAAGGTTGGGAGTCTTAAGGTCACATCTGTTAGAAGCACAAATTGGTAATCAAGGCAGGCATTTCTTCAAATGCCCTACAAAAAAGGTACAGCTCCCTTTTGACTCCTGAACAATGCAGGCTCCATGTTCTAAGCTCCTCTAAGCTTTTCTCAGCATCATATTCTTCATGCTGCTCAAGCTGTGTGACTCTCTTCCAGCCTTCCCGACTTTTCCCCAAATTCATAACACTTTGCAGAGTGATGGCCTATGAATACCTTTCACCTGCATATGCCTTTGTTTTAAGTGGTAACATAGACATTTAGGGGGAAGTTACTTTGATTTCTGCAATTAGAGCAATGAAAATGCCAAACTGTATTATAAGAAAGCGATTATTATGCTTATAATTATTATAACCTTCATTGCAACAGATTTAACCCAATCCTTTCCCTTTTCTAGTCAACTTCAGTACTCTGCACGCGCTAATTAATGATGCTCCCCCAGCACCCATGAGGTATACAAATACCTCGCCCCTCTGCAGATGAGAAACTGAGGCACAGAAGTTGAGAGCTCTCACTCAGATCCAGACAGTGGTGGAGTTGAAAACAGGACTCCTCCCTGTCAGTCCCCTGCCCAAATGCTCATCCCAGCCCCAGAGACAGACTGGGGAGTCACCTGTGTTCACACATGCTCCTGATCTGCCCTAGGGAATGCCATCTATGACTGATACTAGTTTAGGTTTTTTGGTTTTGTTTCCCAGCTTCATGCAGCTGCAGGGCAGGACCCAAGTAGTCACAGCAAAGGTACGAGCCATACTAAAAATGAAGCAGAAGAGGCGGTATTGCCTGTGCGTACTGTAAAATCTATGAGTACCAGCAAGCACAGTTATCTTCAAAGATTTTAAAAAACTGATTCTTCAGAGCAACAATACAACAAGTGATTTGCAACTTGCTACTTCTAGCCTAATTTCCTTTCCTCTAAAACAGCTGCTTTCCTGGCCAGAAACTACATGCTTCTCTTTGTGCTAAACAAAGTGCAGTGGGCTTGTGGGAAAGGATATAATTTTCTTCCAGCTTCTTTCAGAAAACATCCGACTAACAGCCCAGGAGGGTTTGTAGATTCATGAGTACTCTCAGAAAGAAACAGGATGCTGGTGGCAGGGCTTGTACAAAGCTGCAGGACTTCATTACCGGTGCTGATAGAGCAACCTCTGTGCTGCTCCCATTTTGGGAATCTAATTCTGAAGTACTTCGGCATCACACTTCACTGTCGGGAGGAGAGCTAAATGTAATCTTGCAGCAATAGGCCTTGGAAACTGAAGAGAATGATAGGGAATTTCTCTGTACTTCATGTCTCTTGACAGGATACAGGGAAAAGGAATTGAGAGTAGGAGACTGCTGCTCATTCCCGTTTCCCTAGAATCCATGTCCCTCTGTCTACACTTCGTCTCCTACAACCTGAGCAGAGATTTCTCTGTTTGCTCTCACAACTGCCCTGATACATTATAGCAGTGTGAAAATCAATTAACTGCTCACTCTATCACAATAAAGAAGCCACCCAACCTTATATAATTCTTTTTAATTGTTTTCTTACATTATGACATTTTGCTAAACTTATTCTGCCATAACTTACATCATTTAATTTCTCAAAGTGCTAATAATTTAATTGCTTCCTTCCTGCAGACAAAGTGCCTGAACTGTCTTCCCTCATTCAGAACATTATAAAAAGTAGCTGGCATGAATACCTAAAAGGGGTATTTTGTTCACAAGGCCTTCTAGAAGACTGCTTTCTCCAGAGTCTCTGTGTTGCATCTCAGACAACCACAAAAGTTATAGAAACCTACCCAGACAATTCCTCGCATAGTGGGACCACTTTCACTATAGAAAGTCACCCAGAGATGAAAAACATGGCAAATCTCATAAGCAAAGTTCTATGGGTTATTGGGCTGCAGTGACAGTAGAATGCAACATCTTGGGTAGTATGGATTACAATGTTGGAATAAATATATTGCTAATACTTTATAAGAAATAATCATTTCTCCTCTGGTTCATATATCACTTCCGAACTCTTCATGCACTCTACACTTTAAGAAAAAAGTAACAGAAGGTAATTAATCACCCTGAATATTAATTGCTGAGTTTGCAAAGAGAAACTCCAGAATTGTATTCCCACATACCGTAAGGGTAGTGAAGCACTGGAACAGGTTGCCCAGGGAAGTTGTGGATGCCCCATCCCTGGAAGTGTTTAAGACCAGGCTAGATGGGGCTTTGAGCAACCTGCTCTAGTGGAGGTGTCCCTGCCCAGGGCAGGGGGGTTGGAACTCAATGATCTTTAAGGTCCCTTCCAACTCTAACCGTTCTATGATTCCATGATCTGTTAGTCAGCTTTTGAAAACAAACGTGCCTTTTTTTTAAAAAAGCAAGTACATGCAGAACAGAGGAGAAGCTATCAAGCAAGCAAGTTATGTAATTTGTTATTTATAATTTCTACTAACCTTTTGTTTATCCTGAATATTTTCTGATGTGAAGTCAGTAGCTTTTGCAGGAATCCAAGCTATCTCTCCTCTCTTACGTCCTGTTTATAAACTCTGGATCCTCCAAATTATTTACCAACAATATTTTCACTATTTCAATTTTATGAAAACAGAAAGAAGGATTCACATAGATCACCAAGAGGAGTACAGGACACAGAAAGAGGTAGGTGGACAGGCAAACTGATTTATAGCATGATTCATCCCCCCAAGGCCATTGTTGTCATCAAGGGATAATCAGAAACAGGCTTTGCTCGTTGTCGACAGCATCAGTTTCACCTTGTGACACTTAACTCAGCACCAAGATCAGCTGTGCCACCATAATGACTGCCCCGTTCTACTGCTGCATCTCGTGTACTGTTTCTTAATGGTTTCTTTGCTTTTAAGGTGATGCACTGTGTGCTTTTTGTTTCCAGCCTAAGAGCTCGTAATATAAATGAAATGTGTCAAATAATTGGACTAAGTTGCCCAGACCAGTGGGCAACAGAAATTTTTTTTTTTTTTTTTTTTTGTGAATTTTATGCTTCTTCTCTTTTTATCACTAATTACTGCCTGGATACTGGGACCCAGAAGTAGCCTACTGAATCCTACTCGGTGGAGTCAGAATGTTTCCTAGAGACAAAAGGAACAATATATCAGTTTATATTAATGTCAAACCCAGCTAACTGAAACTAAAATGATAAAAAAAACTCTTCCCCAAATCTCTTGAAAACGACTCAAAATCATGAGGTACTTTAGATGATAAATTTAGCAATTTAGTTCCATGTGTCCATTTGCTTTCTAACTTTCTTAGCATTAGGATTCAATCTTTCTAGCTCTTTATTGCTAGTAAATTGCTTTGACAAACAAAAGTGGCCGGTATGTCTAGCCCTAATTAATACTGTCCTCCTAATTAGGCTGTATGGCATTTTTTACAGCCTCAAAAGCAATAAAAAATCTGCAAAGTTTGTCCCAGATCCTGCCTCTTTGCAGACCTCAATAACCTTTTATGTAGTTTGTCTTCTGCAGAGTACTTTTATGGGTGTCATAAAAATTTCAGGTACCCTATATAGGTATGCACAGATATAAATACACACACATATATAGACGTATATACATTCACATTACAGAAGGGTACCAATACAAACAGGAATGAGTTGATCTTAATTTAATTCAAATAAATAGAAAAAATAATTGATAGTACTGGCAACGCATCTCAGTCAGAGCAAAAAACCCATAGTATTACTGCCTGGTTAGTACAAATGGTAACTTTGCTGTGTCAAATGCACACAGTCAGTCACTGTAGCTCATATCTACACTGTGCCCTTCTGCTTTTTCATTCACACGTACGCTGCACTCATTAACTGTAGTGACCACTTGTATCAGGAATCATAGAATCATTTAGGTTGGAAAACACTTTAAGATCATTGAGCCCAACCATAAATCTAACACTGCCAAGTCCACCGCTGAACCATGTCCCTCAGCACCACGTTCACATGCCTTTTAAGTACCTCCAGGGATGGTGACTCAACCACTTCCCTGGGCAGCCTGTTCCAATGCTTGATAACCCTTTCAGTGAAGAAATTTTTCCTAATATCCAATCTAAACCTCCCCTGGCACAACTTGAGGCCATTTCCTCTTGTCCTACCACTCATTACTTGGGAGAAGAGACTGACTCCATCCTTGCTACACCCTTCTTTCAGGCAGTTGTAGAGAGTGAGAAGGTCTCCCCTCAGCCTCCTTTTCTCCAGGCTGAACAACCCCAGCTCCCTCAGCTGCTCCTCATAAGACTTGTTCTTTAGAGAGTCTCTAGTCTCTCTTCATAGCGACAGGGAACTGTGCCAAGACCCCAGGGTCCTCCTACATCAGCAGTTTCGTTACTGCCAGTTGGATGGGAAATTAGGACATCACAAAGTAAACAAACACTGCAGTAGAAAATCTCATCCACTTTAGAGTTCAGAGCGCAGCCATGTATTGAAATCACATCTAAAGTAAAAAAGGTTGCGGTATCTCTTATCCAGGAAATGTAGCACTAATAAATGAGAGTCAAACTGCCATTTTTGCTATGATGTGTATAGGTAGAAGTGCAAAGCATGAGTATCTGTCGACACTTCAACTTTGTAAGACATTTAAAGTATAAATTGCCTAACAACAATCTAACTGGGAGAAATATTCTCTTCCAGTTCTCCAATAAAACTAGATTAAAGTTAACAGCCTGAATAGATTGTTACAAAATATATGGAGCAGAAACAAGTTCGGTAAAGCTGAAAATTCAAAAGATTAACTCATATACTTCAGTGATCTTCTCAAACCAGAGTAAGTTTAAATTCCAGTGCTGTATTTAACCACGTCTACAATGTTTGTGGATGTGGGAGCAGTTGCTGGATGTAAAGTTCCTGACAATTAGCATATTTTCCTTCTGCTCTCATGGACAGGTTAGAACTGTGTTTCAGTCAGGCTTCCTAACGGAGTGGGGTCCTGAGAACACTGGAGTTGTAGCCTGCTAGCATGAAGATCAAAATATATGTCTAGATATTTAAACATGTTATTCTGCATAACAGATACCCCTTTCATAGCAAGCATATAAGTAGATCACACTGGTGGTGTTAGCTATAGAGAAAACATGTCCAAGATGTACAATTTCCACTTAGCTTTAGGGATAACTTTCTCCTTTCCTGCTTTTTCTCTTCCAGAAAATGACATTCCATGAATGATTATCTCATTATCACCAGGTCCCAACTATTACTGGTATTTTTTGTAGGATAAACAGGATCAATAGATGTTAAATACGAGCATGGAAATTTAAAGGAGAAATTTGAAAAAATAACAGGATGCATGTATATAGCACAGAAGACAGCACCTGCTGGGCACTAAAGCATGCAAAACCACTATTTTGGTGTACAAATCCCAGGACTAGGTTTTTACTATATGTTCTTGTCCCTAAACATTTGTAAGAGTAAAACTGATCTTGGAAGCCAGGGCTTTAATTGCTTTCACTCCAGATGCACGAGTGAGATTTTTTCCAAATCTTGTTGAAACTTAAAGAACTTCCCCAGAACAGAACTGAACGTACCTTAAGACTGTTTTTAAACGACTGCAGCGTGCGTGAGAACGGGCAGGCCCGGTCGTGTGCCACGCTGGGAGGGAGCCTGAGGGTGCAGGCTAAGCACACTTCTGCCATGCACAGCAGGCACGGCCGGAGCGCCTTTGCCGCCTTTCATGAATGAACTTCGGGAGGTTTTCTTATGAATGGGAGCTCCGGCCTTGAATGAATTCCAGAGTACTGCGATGCGATTGGCCCTGAAGGCTAAAGCTACTCCCACTTCTGACTGAGTGCGGGCCAAAAAGAGCTGGGATTGGCGGGCGTGTCCCAACGCCGAGCTCCATTCACGAAGTGAATGAAACAAAGGAGCCCCGCGCCGGGTCCCCGAGCGCGGCGATGCGCCAATGGGAGCCCGCCCCGGGGCGCGCGGCGGCCTGAGGGTGCGGCGGGGCGGGGCGGCCCCGGGCTCCGCGCGGGCCGCGGGCGAGGGGCGGGGACCCGCCGGCCCGGGGCGGCGGGGGCTCGGCCCGGCTGGGCGCCGGCGGGACCGGTCCCGCCTCGTATCCCAACTTTCGGCAGCTGCGGCGCGATCACCGCCTCTCAGGGTCGGCGGGAGCGCCGGGGAGCCGCGCTGCCCGCCCGCCGGCCGTCCCGCTGCTGACCTCGGCGGGAGGCGGCCGCCTCTCGGGGCCGGCCCGGCCGCTGCCTTCCGCAGGTGCCCGCCGAGAGGCGCTGGCCCCGCGCCCGCGGAGGCAGCGTCCAGGCGGCAGGATGAAGGGGTACCTGGACCAGCAGGTGCCGTTCACTTTCCCTCAGGTGAGCGGCGGCTCCGCCGGGCGCGGGGTGCTCCGGGCCGGGGCCCGCTCCGGTCAGGGACCGCGCGCTGATCTGCTCCTTCCGCAGCAGCCTCCGGGCCAGGCTCCGGGTGGCGGAGCTCTGATGGGCGCTAGGAAGAGACCCGTGGAGCCAGGGCTGCCGCCGGCACGGGATTCGGAAGGTAAGGGGCGCCGGGGTGGAGGGAGGGATGGGGACGGGAAGGCTTCTGGGCAGCGACCAAGTCCTCCCCCTGCGCCTCCACCCCCACCTCCTCCTTCCGCCCGGCATCTCCGTCGCTGGAGCATCCCGCTGTCCCTCCCCGGCGCTCCATTGAGGAAACCTTTCACTTTTCATGCAGACCTCTTCCAGGACTTGAGCCAGTTCCAGGAGACTTGGCTGACAGAAGGTAGGGTCCTTCCCCCTGCTCTGTTTTCTTTTATTGGAATTTCAGTTGTTTGTCTTTTGATGTTTGTACTGATCCTTTGCTTTGTTTGCCTAGCTCCAAACACTAAGTATTTTTTTCAGACTCGCCAACCTCTGGCTTGTGTAAATGAAGACGCATGAATCACACTATTGTACTGGGTATTTGCTTATGAATGCAACTTGGCAACTGGCCCACTTTCCTGGTTACAATTTTCGTTTCAGGCTACTTGTAACTGGTTGAATTTTATGCTCGTTTGTCACTTATCTTTGTTGCTTGCCAGAACGTCGATATTTTCTTAAACAAACAATAAGCTATTCTTTTAATTTGGGGAATAAAGTGCTTCTCAAGTTTGTTTTTTTTTAATTTCTCTTTTTAAGTTAATTCTTTGAAAGGACCTTCCCGGAATTTACATACTGTTCAGTTTGGTGTCTAAATTGTTTTGCTTTTTGACCTCAAGGAAGAGAAAACTTCAAATCCCACGGAGTCCTGTTAATTCCAAGTGAAACTAGTTTTAAACAGTACAGTGAATTTGCTATAGTGAAAAATAGGTATTAATTGTGGGTCATCTAATAGATCTGCTAAACACGCGCACGTGCTTGAGACTGGTTTCTCTTAAATCTTCAAAAACCTTGAGCTGCCAATGAGATAAATTTGCCTCAGAATTGATTTCTGGTGGACTTTCAGTTATAGGCTTTCTAATATTTCTAGCTCACTATTCTAAAGAATTTGTGTAGAATCTCTTACAATATACAGCAAAGTGTTGTAGAATGAATTCATAAGTATCCTGGGGTGAAGGGAAGGTCACACATTGTCTCAGAGCACTGTATAGGAAGAGCTAATCTGCTATTATACATGATTAGTAAATGATGTGTAAAATGTGTATCCTTAGTCAGAAAGGCTTAGCTATGGTGCTCCAGATCTTGAAAGCCGTGTGGGAGATGGCAAGGCACACATTGATGCATGCAGTCTGAGTGACTAAAATAAACCTGGGGCTGGGCTTTAAATGTCTGATTAGGTATCCCACTTGTTTTAAGTATAGATGCTGGTTTGGGGAGAACAAGAAAATGTCTACCTGTATTGCAACTATATGAAGTAGATAATTAATACAAAAATTTAAATTTTCTTCTTGCAACTGCCACTTCCGCCAGAATAAATATGAACCCCTGAGTCACGAAGAGGCTCAACTTATAAAGTGTGTTGCTGACTCTTCAAGTCAGCAAACACACAAGAGCCTCACCAGTTTGTCTAACGGAAGTATTAAGCCTGAAGCTTCTTAATACTAAGAAGCTAATGTTGTTAACTATTTCACTGCTTACCACATTCAGGGACAACTTGTTCCAGTGAGGTAGGCTGTTCCAAGGCAAATGAGGCCTCTGCCGACTTTCAGATATCTTTTTTAGACAACCTTGGAAATACTCAAATATCCTAGACATTGCTGTTATACTGGAGCTGTACTAACAGTGCTGTCCACAGGGCAGGCACCTAGAAATAAGCTTTACTGCACTGATTTGTGGGGAAAGAGCAGCTATTTGCTGTCACGTTCTCTGTGACTACGCCAGCACTTCCTCTTACATTTCCCATTTGCGAAATGACACATACATGCAAGACACTATTAACAACTTCCCCCTCCTGCTACTGGATAATTTTATTTTTTTTCTTCTGAAATGTTCTCTTTCTGCTGATTTACAAGCTGTAGCCTATTCCGCTAGTGCCAAGCCATTCACTGCTGCTGGAGCTACTGAAAAGATTGTATATGAAGGCATAGATGTTTCCTGTTCTACTCATCACTTTGGCATAGCCTTTCCAAATGTATTAGTTGTTTTTCCTATGCTAAATGCTTAAAAATCCCTGCATGTTATGTTTCTAATGAAAACTGTGAACCCTGAGCTAATAAACTTGCTGCTGTTCTTATTTCCAAGGTAAGGAAGAAAGAAACTGGCAGGCTGTTAAGGGGTAAATCTGCAGGCAGAAGAACTGTAATCATTAATCCCAGAGGGAAACTATCCTTAGTCACTAAAGTGCATCCCAGCACATAGCTCAGATCTTTCCAGCATAGACTTATTTCTGCCTTACTGTTAATTATACCATACAAAGTGCCAAATCTAAATCTCCCCTTTCTCTCTCCCCCTCCCTCTTTCCTCCCTCCTCCCGCCTTCCCTTTCTCCCCTGGCAGCTCAGGTTCCAGACAGTGATGAGCAATTTGTGCCTGACTTTCATTCAGAAAACTGTAAGTAGCATGGGGGCGGTCGCACATCTCAGGGGAGAAGGGCAGGATACACTTAAACCAAACAAATAAATAAATGCAACACACAGACATTGAGACTAAGGTACTCGTGATGGTGACAAAAAACCAGGCTGTCTACATCCGGACAATACAAAAGTATCTTTGTGAGGTGGTAACTACCACAGTCCCTTACGCAGAGTGATTTCAACAGATGTGTATTTTAGTAGGTGTACGCGTGAATAATTAGACACCCCTGAACAGCTGAGAAAATGCATTACTGTGACAATCAAAGGTAAAATTTGTGCTATTACTCCTCCCAAAGCAAAAGGAATTAGACTGTACATGCAATTATTGGTGCTGTGTCTCCTTGCAGGTGCTTTTTTGGGGGCTCCACTCACCTATGTGGCCTCTGGCTGAGCATCTGCTGCCAGCAGGGCCTCTGTGAGATGATGGGCCTGTCTGCTGCCTGGCATAGCACAAGGGCAAAATATCCCTGAAGAGTTGTGCTCGCTAGCCTGTTTGCTCTCTGTTCTTAGGAACTGTCCACTGGACAGATTGTGTGTGTTCGCACAGGAGTGTACAGGCTGTACAACTGGTCAAAGCACTTCACCTTACAAAGGAGCTGAACGTTGCACAGGTACAAGTGTATGTATAGGAACCTTCCACTCAATGGCCACACAGCTCTGCTTTTTTCACACCAGTCCTGCTTAAGCCAGACCTCACAGCATGCCACCGTTTCATTTGGAAGCTGATGGTGAGCTAAGACTACGCGCCTGAAGTAAATACAGACTATTCTGAATAGCTCTGTGTTGCAAGCCTGACTTTTCCCAAGCATGACTTTTGCCTGACTTTTGCCAAGCATGTCAATGCTACAAGAAGATGCCTTATGGTTCCCTGGGTATATACGTGTCTGGCAACTAACTGAGAGTAGAGATGTCCACTTAAAGCTGGTGCAGTCAACTTTGGTGCCCTTCCTATGCTGATACCCCTCTCTGCCCAAGGGCACTTTTCCCCATGAAAACTAAAATGAAGCACTTTTACTGGTTGTTCTTGTCTATCTCCTTCCCCTGGGCTCTCCCCTGCAGCACAGCTGGGCTTGTTCTCAGTCATATATCTTGTTTCTTCCTCTTTTTGACCTAGAACTGAGGAGAGGGCTGGTCCCGTGTTTCACTTTGAATAAATGAATGAATGAGCCAGTTGAATGAGATAGCCTGTTCCACCTACTAGGGGCTGCAAAGAATTGGCTGCTCCCAGCACATCTAGCTTCTTGACACTTCAGTGGAGTTCAGTGTACAGGACAGAGCAATTTATTATTTTTTTTTCCCCTGAGACTCAGCTGACACATCAGTACTTTTAGATGGGTTCTATATATGTTTACTCTACACGTTGTAAAGAACTGCTGCAGACAGAAGGGAAATGGATGCCCCAGACATAGAAAGACTCTTTTATCTTTTAGCCCTTCCCTGGGCGTGGGCTGTTTGCACAGATGCAGTAGTGTCATGCTTGGGATACTGAATGCAACCTGGCGTGGGGCAGCCCCACCGGGTCAGCACACTCACACCTGCCATCAGCTTGGATGGTGCCAAGAGTTGTTTGTGAACAGGCAGCCCCAGAATTGGCTGAGCCATTTGTCCCTGAGAAGGACTAGGAGCCAGAAACAAAATAATGCTCTGGTATCTTATGAATTCGTTTATTTATATTGATTCTGTCAAGCAGTTTGAGTCCCTTTGGGTGCTGGCATGACGTAAAGATGGGCTTTTCTAGTGTAGGCTCAAACCGAAGGCAGGCAAAAGGAGTCAGGTTTGGGTTGGTTTGGTTGGGTTTTTTCCCCTCTGGCTGAGAAAATTAATTTTGGCGAGGGATGGTGACAATAGAAAGCGGCCTTAATATCCTGTGCTAATAGAGACTGCAGCAGCCCTTCTGACAGCTGCTTGCTGCAGCACTTCTGAAGGGACAATTAGAGCTTTATGTGAAGGAGAATGGCTTGAGGACAGCTGGTGCATACACAGTTCAGGTCAGTCCCAAAATAAAGTCAGCAAAAATATGAGGTATTAACAGATGAGGATGTTACTTTCCATCCTTAAACTGTAACCACAGCTCTGAACATCCCAGGCTTTGTAAGCAGCATCGTGTCAGCTTGAAGAGGTGGGAGTAAGCCGAGGAGGACTGGAGCAAGCCTTATTAAAAGCTTACAGTTTTGATTTGGAGGGCAGGTATTTCCCTTGTTTGAAAAACAAGCCTAGACCTATGTACCTTTCTCGGGTTACTTTTCTTTCCTTCCTAAATGTCAGTGACCTAACAGCAGCAGCAGAGCCCAGAGGCAAAGTAGAAGATGCTTACCGTGTCCTTCAGCCAGGATAAGATTTTCTCAGGAACTAGTGAAGGAAGTTTTGCTCCCTGCTGGATTTAATTAAGCATAAGAAGTAACAATACCCACATCCTACTTCCTTGTGCTGTAAACTGCAACCCACACTTGTTATTCATGAAATCCTAACCAGCCCAGAAATATTGCTCCTCATCTGCATCAGGCTACGACCACAGAACAGTGCACTGAAAATGAAAAGGAACCTTTTAACTTTTTTTCTGGACTGTCACTGGTGGTTTGGATGAGCGCAACAGGTACGAGATTCTCCCAGTCCCACATTCAGGGATGTTGTACTGTTAACACAGAAGAGATCCAACAAAGGGAAAACTGCGTTTGGAGATGAAACAGGCAGCTGCTGAGTATGGCAGCCTCCTGCCCAGGAATCACAGTATCCTGTAAAAGGGCCTGGCCTTTTTCCTGAGTGCTGAAATATAAACCTGATACAATTAATGAAATTAGACTCTTCAAAGGGAGGCTACTGAGAGGACTGCAAGCTGCTCTTCAAACTTTGAGGTATATTATAGTGAAAGCAAGGATTTAGAAGTCAGAATTCTGTTTTGAACTGTGCTGTAACACTGATGCAATTCCTTTGGAAAAGCGATTTTACCTATCTGAATTGGTTAGGTGCTTCTTAAAGCGCTAATTGTGTGATGTGTTTGTGAGCAAGTTAGCCCGGTGTCAGCCTGTAATAGTATGCAATACATATAATAGTATTTTCCCCACAGAAAACCTTCAGCTTTTGTAGCTACGTCTACAAAATGTGTCATCATATTAGTGCATTATAATTCAATGCAGTGCTACATGGTAATACTACTCACAAGACGCGCTTGCCAGGTATGTCAATGAAAAAGTATTTTGTGTGATGCAAATCAAAACTTTGCTTTTACGTGATGAAAAATAGAGTATGTGTGTGCGCCCCCTTATGAAATAACAGAAAATGTCTGTCCCAGCCCTGAGCAGGTTAGGAAATACCCACTCTAAATCCTTTTCAAAGTGCTCTGGATTATCGTGGAGCATGTTAACACTACCTTAGATTTGGTCTTTTAAGGTTGATGTATTATACAGACCTTACTAAATCAAGGGCAGAGCTCAGAACAGTCCAGTGAACAGTTCTGCATATCGGTATTTTGTTTCTCTCAGAGCCACCTCAACAAGGGTGAGGTGGTGGCATCTCAACTGACTTTTTACTGGCTGATAAAAATATCTCCGTAAACAAGAAAAGTGCCAACTTGGTCTTTCATTTCTCTCCCTCAGTAGCTTTTCACAGTCCTGCTAAGATTAAAAAGGAGCCGCAGAGTCCCTCCTCAGACCCCAAGCTGTCCTGCAACCACAAGCAGCCATTCCAGTACCACAATGGCGAGCACTGCCTTTACGCCAGGTAAGGCAGCTTACACAGGGGAGGGACAGGAGTTGTTACGAAATCAAGTGCTACTGCATTATCTAATAGTGAAGTGTTATGACAACAACCTGGTCTGTCTGCTGGGTAAGGGCTGCACATGGGCTGCAACACAAATTAACCAGTGGGTCAGCTCAGACCTGTGCAGAGTAGATCTGGGCTTGCCTCTTTTTTCTTCTCCCTAGTGCTGTTCCTCACTGTCCTGATGCTAAGACCAGCCTTGATATCTGTCACGTGCCTCTTTCTCCATTGCTTTCCAAAATCTGTCCCGCAAGGAGATTCCTGATGCTGTTGCCCACAGTCCCAGCTACTTGCTTGAGTTATAGTATGGCTTCTTCAGCACAGACACCTTCCGCAGTTTTCTGCTTGAAGGGTTATTGCTATTGTGCATGAAGGCAACTAATAATCAGAAAGGAAGGAGTTTATGCTGGGAGTTTTCTGGCCTAGGTGGCTGCACAGAGGGACAGCGTGTCTGCCTGTGACGCGTTCTCCCCAGGTGCTGCCACAAGTCCTTCTTGGAGAACTGTAATGCTCCAATATCTGTTTGACTGTCCCAGTGCCTATGATCAACCCAGACAAGTTGGAATCAAGTCCCCCAATCCAGGAACCCCGATACAGTCACCGGTCCAACAGTTCCCTAGGCAGGACAGGAGCTTCCTGACCCTTGCGGGGCCATCCCACCCCATATCCAGCTGTGGATACCTCAAACAAAACAGGTGAGTTATTGCCAGGAGCAGGCAGCCATTGGCAAGAAGGATTGCCCTCCTTGGTGACTCAGGGAGGAGGGGCTGCAGCATCCAGATTAAAGTGCTCAGTTTCCAGCAATCACAGGATCCCCCCGAAGTACATGGGACCCACCACTGCTGCCTAGGTTTTGAAGAAGTCTCTAACCTTAAGCCCATCAGATTCTGTGAATGATGGGCTGTGTAGCTGCTCTCAGAAACATCTTTCTTTGGGGTCACTTCCTTTCCCCAGCTTTGTGTGCAGCTCCTACAGCCCTAGACACAGGCTGAGGCCGAGGAATTTTCTGTCTCTCAGCCAGCCCTGCATCCAGGCTGAGATCAAAGGGCCAAGAAAGCAGCCATCCCATGTCCTCTCCCCTCTTCTAGCTCTGCATACCAGCCACCTGTGGAGATGTGCTGTTCCTTCCCCTCCTCCCAGGGCATGGCCCAGGAAGATCCTGTTGCCCACCAGTGCCCGATGTCTGAGCCCTGCCTCCAGTACCCTCACCAGGGCTTCAAACAGGAGTACCACGACTCACAGTATGAGCAAGCAAACCGGGCAGGCAGCAGCCGTCAGTACCCAGCAGCTGTGGTGGTCAAGCAGGAGCAGGTGGACTACATCTATGACTCAGGTAGGCAGAACTAGATCTTCCTGACTGCATAAACCAGGCATCAGTGAGGGTGACCAACCTCCTGGGTGAACAGTGGTGGTCTTCGGGCTTTGAAACAATACTAGTTCATCTTCAGGAGTGTGTGTGATCTGGGAAACTGGCCGTGGGGCAGGAAATGTGAACAGTTCTGTCTGTGCCATGGCTTGGGCCAGACTGTCCGCTGAAACTGCATCCAAGAGAAGGCTGGGGCATTCACTTTCCATATTGTGTTCTGAGAAGGACTTCGTGGTATATATTGGAAAGGTTTAATAAGATATAAGAGCTAGCAGGTGATGATAAACCCATTAGATTAAAGGCATGCATTTTTTTCCAAGGGAATAAGTAGCCATTGGGGAGACTCTCAATATTCGTAATTAGCCCACTCATGCCATCAGAAATAAAGAAAAAGGCATTCCCAGTTTCACAGGGAGTTTTTGTCTTCAGGTAGATGTGTGAGCTGGTAGGTTGTAGAAAGGGAAAGAAGTGAGGTCAACTTTGAAGAAATTATACTGAAACGTTCTGTAAATGGCAGCAGAAAGGAAGGAATCAAATATGTTGGTGCTTGTACAGAAAAACTGCCTTGGGTCTCTGCAACAGGAGGGGACCTTCAAGCGCTGGCAGAAGAAAACTGCTCTGGGTGTACAGATTGCACTGCACAGCCCTGAGCTGCAGCTCCTGACGCTGTCTGGCCCTGTGCCTTTTCCCTGACTGGAGGCAGAAGAATTTAATTCACAAAATGGAGGCAAAGATGCTGCTCGCCCAGCCCCGCTGGTGGGTGTCAGCTCTTGCTGCTGAGGTCTCTCACCGGCAGCTGACACCCACTGGAAATTGGCTGCAGCAGGTCACAGAGACACCTGATGCTCCACTTTGGAGCTTACCACAGAAGATAAACCAGCTTTGTTCTAACAGATCTAAAAGTCTAAAACTAAAACAGTCTAAAGAGACTTGAGTGGCTAACAATAAACTGGCCAATTCCAAGGACAGGCATAAGCACAGAGCACTCAGCCACGTGCAAAAGTGCTGCTCTGTGTCTCTTGTAGTGTCAACCTCCACCTTCTGCTTCCCATAGAAACAGGGTACACAGAGCAGACAGCAGAGATTTCAGAGGATCACAAGAGAAAAAAGTTTATGATTCCAAAAGTAGCTTTCTAGATACCAGACCAATCAGGTAATCCTCTTATTTTTCCACAAGGGATAAATATTCTTTTTTCAGCTGATCTGTCCAAAGACTTGCTACCCTGACATCACAATACCCTGTTCTAGAGGGAATGTTACTTCTGGTTTCATGGTGTGTTAATGGACATTTTGAATTGTTTCCTTTAGCAGAAACAAATAAAAAGCTCCTATGAGGGTGTAGAATCCACCACTGTGACTATGCTGATATTACACTTCCACTGGGTCCTTCTGTCCAGACAGGGGAAGAAAATGTGCAAGCCCAGAAGAATGCTTTACGATTGTAATAATACACAGTCTGTCAGCTCAGAGTCCCCTTCTGCCCTTAGCATCAGCAAAATGTCTACAGAAAGCAATGGCTATACACAGGAGTATGAGGGAAATGTAAGGTAAATCTTTCCAAAGCTCCCAGTTACAGTTTCCATTTCAGCTGCGGATGGAAAATAAGTTTGATTCAGAAAATGCAAGATACAGAAGATACAAATTGCAGTGCCCAGACAACAATATATGCTGCACAGAGATAATGAAAAGACTTCCTGCTTCTTTTCAAACTCAGGCTATTTTTTCCTTTATGTTTTCGCAACTGTTTGTGAGAATGCCCTATCACGATGTGAAAAAGCCAGAGAGACTTAACACATATGAAAAGACATTTGTGAGACACTGGCTGTAGTAAACATTCAAATGCTGCTGCTCTCCATTAACACCATCATAGTAGTCCTGGAAAAAAATCCCAGTTCCCTCAGCCACTCCTCATAAGACTTGTGCTCCATCTGCATGATGAAGTTGTGGTGGGATGGCTGATACATAAAGTTATCAGTCTGCCGCTAACCCTTTCACAGGGCTCTAAGAGGACGTTGGTTAGACAGCTGCACTTACCTATCCACCTACGGAGAGCAAGATCATTCTGCCTCCTCTGCTTTTTAATTAAACGCATTTGTTGCTTGTTCTGTAGATGTTCCCGGCTGTCCTTCCATGTACATAAATGTTGAGAGTTATCCAAGCCATTCAACTACAGAAGATACATTAGGTAAGAAACTCAGTGACTCTCTTCTTTTCCCTGCATTGCATTGCCCTCTGGCACCATCCTGTCTTTGTCTGTGACTGCCTATGACTATGTGGCTTTCTCTTTCAGGCTGCAGCTATGACAAGCAGATGAGGTCCTTTACTGATGATGTCTGTGTTGTTCCAGAAAAATTTGAAGGTTGGAGAAAGAATGGCCTGCAGTTTGGGTGTAAGATAGGGTTACCCATCATCTTTGCTAGCCACTTGGCCACTGTCTACATAGTTCGTTACACTGTGTTCTTGCAGGTGTGTTAGCTGTGGTTCATACCTGACTTTTTGGTATCCCATTTCTTGAGCTTTTTTAACGGCAAAAAGGCCATCTAGCATAAGTAGCTTAATTGTGATGTTCACCAGAGCTCCTCTTGGAAGAGCTGCTGGTGAACTAGCCACTCTGTTTTATGTGATCTGAAATATTCCAGGTAAACATTTGTGAGATGTGCATTTTTTTTTGCAACTGTTTTTGCACTGTTACCCTTAGAGACACCTTGTTTGTTCTTCTCAGCAGGAGACATCAAGCAGGAAGCCGGAGGGTACCGGGAAGGACCTCCATACCAGAGACGGGGATCTCTCCAGCTCTGGCAATTTCTTGTGGCTTTATTAGATGATCCAACCAACTCCCACTTCATTGCCTGGACTGGTAGAGGGATGGAGTTCAAGCTCATTGAGCCAGAAGAGGTGAAACCATTTAGCTTCTCTACAGGCTCCGGGGGAGCAGCCAGCATTTCTGAGGCTGCAAATTCCCAAGTGACTTTTCCTCTGCCCTGTGAAGGCTCCTGCCTACCAGTGGTACTCGGTGGACCCTGCAGCAAGTCAAGGTTTTTAAAAGAGGTCAAAAATATCAGTTTTAAGAAAGGCTGCTTGTAAGTTTAGAGTCTCAGCAATGCAGTGAGTCAAATTACCCACTGCCTCCATTTCCCTAGACACTTCACTCTCAAGCTTGCAGTGACTTGTGCTGCCTTATCACATTCCATACTCGAGGCTGACAGTGAGGTTTGGAGTTTTGAGCCCTACAGATCACAGAAGTTTTCATAAAAATCTGGAAGAAACTATGTCCTAGTCTAAATATATTTGTATATCAAAATTACATTAACTAAGGTGTAATTTCTGATGCTGCCATGTTCCAAAAAACCCAATGATATCTGACAATATCCGGCAGATGCACCTGTAGTATGTGTTCATATCTTGCTCCAATTAGAGTTGCATTTAGCACTGTTCTTGCTACACATCAATCTTTATGGGCGCTTTCAGTGCAGATGAGTTGTTTTGGTGGGCTGACATATGATTACAACAGATTTCTGAGTCTCATGGACAAAGCTGAAAATCACGTAGTAGGAGGAAGAAAGGCACATAGGTCTTCCAGTGAAGATGTTCCCTTATACTTGGGCTCCTGGTAAAAATGTCATCCTTGACAATATATTAAGTGTCATATAGGATGAAACAGCTTTAGCAACCTCAAGCTTTCAGAGTACTGGACATTAAGGAGAAGTAGTGACAGAAAATGAGGTCTGTAGTGGGCAAGGAGAACGCCTCTCTGTGATACAGGGTGCTTCAGTTTGAGTTCTACTCTTCTTGTTGAAAAGTTCCTAAATAATTATTGTTTGAGTCTATAATTTAAATGTTGTAAATATTTCTATGGGCCATGGTACCATTCCTCAAAAGAAAATCAGCTGGATAATGTTCTTTTGCCTTTGGGTTGGTTCACAGACTCACGCGCTGGGGTGCTTTATTCTACAGGTAGCCAGGCTGTGGGGTATCCAAAAGAACCGTCCGGCCATGAACTATGACAAGCTGAGCCGATCCCTTCGCTACTATTACGAGAAAGGCATCATGCAGAAGGTCAGTTTGCAAAGCAGATGGAGTTTTTATGCCTTTAGATAGATACAGAATGCACTTGAGCTAGCCAGGCATCCTGAGCTTTCTTTCCCCATAACTTCTCTTTACAGCACTTAAAACAAGAAGGTGTAAAGGAACTGAATCTAGGCAACATACAGGAAATAAAACAAAGGGGAATCGTGATTTCTGTCTTTTTCTGTATATGTCTGCAGTCAGGAGAGTTGGAATTTGTGCAGCTGCAGGAACATATAGTCTAGACTTGCTGTTGGTGAGAGAAAGGCTGCCTGGGGGTTGGTCCTGTGTGGCAGGGATGGTCTCTTCCAGATCCAGGACACTGGAGAGGATAATTGTTAGTGTAGCTATGTCACAGCACAGACATGTCAGGGACTGTCGATGCTGTTGCTACCTGGACAAAGAGTCAGCTGGCAGCATCCCATTTCCCAGGAGCTGTT
Organism: Numenius arquata; assembly: GCF_964106895.1. Taxonomy (NCBI): domain Eukaryota; kingdom Metazoa; phylum Chordata; class Aves; order Charadriiformes; family Scolopacidae; genus Numenius; species Numenius arquata. Next base: position 8,025,614 of record NC_133598.1, on the reverse strand, counting down.
CCACAGGAGACCAGATGGGCCAGTGCAGCCAAATGTTTTTGCAAGCCTTCTCCACTGCTGAGGAGCATTGCCTAGTGCTGCTTGTGTGCCTGCAGCGTCCATCTCATATCTTCCCTGCAGGTGGCTGGAGAGCGCTACGTGTACAAGTTTGTGTGTGAGCCTGAAGCCTTGTTCTCTCTGGCCTTCCCTGATAACCAGCGGCCAACTCTGAAGGCAGAGTTTGACCGGCAGATCAGCGAGGAGGACACAGTGCCCCTTTCTCACCTGGATGAGAACACCGCTTATCTGCCAGACCTTGGGAGCCTCCCTCCACAGCTTTACAGCAAAGGCTACCCGTACTAGCACTGCTGGGGGCACACTGTCCCACCCTTGCTCGTGTATATAAGGAGATATCTGGTTCGTATTCAATCAGTACAAGCATTTTTCCAGGCTAGCCTAGAGCAGCACTAGACTATGAATACCTGCTTTGGTCAAGAAGACTGTTCAGGTACACATGTGGATAATCACCTGACAGGGCTCTCGTGTGCTTGTGACAGTACCCTCATTTGTCAGGATGGAACTCATTCTCAGCGATGCAGACATCTGAGCAGCCGAGCTGCAGCTTCAGCAGTGTATTGGATAATTGCTGCCTCCAGCTGGAACAAACGAGCCTGTCAGTCCCTCTCATTGGTGAGGGTGGAGATGCTGTCCTATTGGGCTTTTTTTTCAGATATGAGGATCCTACAATGCTGCTCTGACTCGATTCCTCCAGTACTGAACCTCTGTATAACCTGCCCTCAGCAAGGGAGGGCTCTCACCCACATGGACTCACCTCTGCAAGACCAGTCTTGTCTTCCCTGTGAACTGCTTTGTGGGAATGGAGAATACTTGCTGTCTTGTATGTACATGCTCCAGCCTTACCACCTCCTTGCTCGTAACTCTTTGTGCCAGGGCTCTCTGGTATTTGGGCACCCTGTCTGAGCTGGGTAGCTGGGGGCTCTGGCCAGGATTAGAGCAGTCCTGCAGTACATGGCACAACATACGATTTAGGGGAACTACAGAGCTACCTGATTGCATTGGTCTGGGGCACAGGTCAAAGCCAATGTCACTTTCAGGTAGATGGATTGCAGGAGGCAGCAAGGCCTGAGCCACCAGTTCATTGTAGTGTTGTAGCTTTTCCAAACTGAACAACTTCTTCAACAAACATCCTCAAGATCTTTGAAGACCTGTCAGGCTCTTGAGTGTGGCCATCCTGGGCTTGGCTAGAAAATCATTTGAGGCAAGAAAAGAACCTGGTGGAGGTGTGTTAAGAAAATGCTTTACAAAGTAACCTAAACCATATGTAGTTCTTAATGTCTGAATTTAGACTTTACCTCCACAAATGTTTGCATGTTTTAGGGAAATCCTGATGTGTTTAAAGGCAACTATCTCTGCAGCCCAATGGAGCACATACAACATAACTAGACTTTGACTGATTTTCCACAATAGTGAACCTTTATAATGGGCACCACGTCCTCATTGAGAGGTGCCTCACTTTTTACTTAGCAGCTCTGACCACATACCCAGTTAGACAAGGAGCAGTATAGTATACCCATACAGAAAAAGCCTGTTTCCTACTGCTTCAGGTTGATGTTCCAGCTGCTGAATACAGAGCATTGCCAATGCTGCCACTGTGGTAACCTCTAGAGGAAGTTCTGTATATTGATTGAAAGCCTGATTTCCCCCCAGGACTCTCCCCTGCATGGCTAATGCCAGCTCTTCCAGCCTTGTCCCTGGGCATGAGGGCCAGGAAAGACAGCTCTCCCTGCCCAGGAAGAGGCCAGGTACTCGGAGCAGCCTGCTCTGCTGATCCCTGTGTGGTTCCAGAGACTTGCTGTTCTGGCAGCTCCTGGCCTTCCTGTCTTGCCCTGCTCCCACCTGGCAAGCACACTTCCTCTGGTGTCCCAGAAATGAGGGTGAAGGGGAACCCTTCCACTGGTATAAGCTGCCTTTACTATTTATGAGTGTAAAAATACTATAATTAATAAATTGGTCTATGTCTTTGGCCAGCGCACCTTCATTCAGCTCCTGGCTAGACCTCCCTTACCTTCTGCGCTTGCTTTGCCCATCTCCTCAGCACCAGCTTGCAGCTTTGGGTAGCTGATCCAGAGGGTTCAGGGATGCGTGTTTACTTCTGAATCTTGGTGGAGTTCAATAAATGAATACTTCACTCCCTTGATATCTTCACAACCAAGTCGTACAACCAGGACTGAAAGATCACCATGAAATATGTAACCTCCAGCTGTACCTAGTGTCAGGCGAACAGCTCTCTGCAGCTGCAGAGAACATCGCCCACGCTCCCGCACTACCGTACACTGGCCACTGAGCCAAGCTCCATGGTTTTAATTAACTTTTCCCTGAATCATCTCTGTCTTGAGCAGTGGCACATCAAGTTGCTTGCAAGGAAAGTGAGTGTGTTACCACCTGCTGAGCTGGTACAGTGATCGGGGCAGTGCAGGGCACGCCAGCCCTGAGAGCGGCAGAGCCCTGCCCAGACATGGCCACCCCCCTGAGCCCCAGTAGAGGCTGCAGCAGGGACAGGAACCACCCTGATTCACACTGCACCTTCCCCAAGAGTCAGGTACCTCCTAAGGCAAGTCCTTATGCCTTGTGGAGGCCACCCCCCTGAGCCCCAGTAGAGGCTGCAGCAGGGACAGGAGCCACCCTGATTCACACTGCACCTTCCCCAAGAGTCAGGTACCTCCTAAGGCAAGTCCTTATGCCTTGTGGAGGCCACCCCCCTGAGCCCCAGTAGAGGCTGCAGCAGGGACAGGAGCCACCCTGATTCACACTGCACCTTCCCCAAGAGTCAGGTACCTCCTAAGGCAAGTCCTTTTGCCTTGTGGAGGCAAAATGTAGGTGTGGGCTGTACCCTGTTGCAACACTGTGTTTCTAATTAATGACACTAGTAGCTTGCTTTTATTTGATATCTCAATCTGAAGGGTTCCCACAGATTTTACATTTATCCAGTACTCTTTGGGCTAGCCTCTGCCCAGCAAATCTTCCCTCCAGAAAGGGAATTAGGGAGACAGTTGGCATTTGGATGAAATTTTAGCTCCATGTTTCACTCAGGCTTGTCAAGTCAGTGCAACAGATCAGTAGCTGCAGTGCAGTTCTGGAAATGAGCAAGATCAGGTTCTCATAATTGAGGGTCAGCGACCTCCAAAGGGCAGAGATTTACAATAACCAGATCAGAGAGTTGAGAGTGAATATATACACTCTGTGTTTCCAGTTCAGCAAGACAGAGAGGCAGCTGATTAGGGAAAGATGTTGGAGGTAACAGAAAAGTGTCATAAATTTCTCATGGTCATCCTGAAAGTGCCAGCCCCATCCCACCACACAGAAGGTGTTTCACCTTTGTGATCTAGTCACTCACATTCCTGGTCATACAGCAAAATTGCAACCACTCTTGATACAGACGGCAGAGCTGTCTTTTCCCGAGCTAATGCTTTTGGCACTTGAGTGGGGAGAAGTGCATGTTACTCTGTGAGAGAATGTACAGCCAGTGCAATATGCCTTTAAGTCAGTAACCCTTCACCATACAAATTCACAGCTGAGCTTTGCTCTACATTAGGCAGGTAAGAAAGGTAAGAACAACACAATTCTTAATGGAAAACCCTCTAAAGACAGAGTTCTGCTCATGACAAGCACTGACATCTGGATAAAAATTTACTTAACATTGTCACACTTTTTACTATTGTTTACTCATTATATTCAAGATTTATCCTAGCAGGTTATTCCTCAGGATATGATGATGCTTTAGGACCAGCCAGAAATAAATTCTAAGCAGTCACTTCTTCCTAATGTAATTTTTTCTGTATTTCTTTTTCCCCGTGTGGTTGCTATTGTTGCAATGGCTTTGTTACTCCTGCTACATCAACGGTACAAAGCCCAGCAGGAAACACCATAAACCTATTACTCAGAACATGATGCAAACTTCCTTTCTGGTCATAGTAAACAATTAACATGTAACATTACAGCATGTCCCAGATGTACCCTTAGAGTGTAGTGTCTAGGGCAAAAGAGTTACCCCTATTATTAACGAGCTGCTGAGCAGAGCTGAACTATCTGATGCTAACCCAGGAAATATTTCTGTTACCAGATACCTGGAAATAAGTATGAACAGTGATAATGAAGAACAAGGACAGCAGCAAATCTCACTTTATGGGTTGAACACTGAACAGGAAGGCAAGACAGTTATTAGAAAGTGCATTCATCTTTTTGAGGCTGTATACAACACAGTTGATGTCACCTGGCTAGGCCGAGCCTTGACAACATGCGTCAGGCCTGTGGGCAGGTCAGAAGGGGTGATGCATCATTCCTAGCAGTGCTGGGAAGAGAGCCAGGATGAGATCTGCCAGGAATAAATTCTGGCCTAGCCAGGTCAAGACTCCAGAAGCCAGAGGAAATGAGCACTGTCACCTCAAAAGATGAGGAGAGCAGCAGATACCCTTTTGCCCCTTTGGTGCCATTCTTGTCCACCACACAGACCCTGGTGGGAACACTGAGCGCTCTGTGCCAGGCAGACACTCCCGTGTACAGCATATTCTCATTCACACCTATTTAAGAGGCTCAGCAGAGCAAAGAAAACCAGAGCCGGCCATGACCCCTTCTGGTCAGTACTTTTAACCTGAGCCCAGGAGGGTCTTGTTTCCTTAGCACTAAGCCTGTCGCTTATGGTGCAGAGGTAGCCTGGGACTCGCCAGCTCCCTGCTCTGGTGAGCCACAAACCTTTGTCTTTGTCACAGCTGAGCTTCCAGGAGGGAGATAAGCAGCTCCCCCACAACCCTGTAAAACGCTCCCATGGAAGTCTCCATAAGACAGTCTTAGGAAGAACTTGTGCTTGCTCTGCTCAGCATTCAGGCTTGGGGATGAGGTGAGCATCCCTCAAGAGGAGCAGTCTGTCGTTTATACCATTAAGCTAGCCACGGGGGAGCACAGGTAACTCCAATGGCATTAACACCATGACATTTGACTCCTCGTAATGTTTTATGGAGGTATAACACTCCCGAGAAGTTTTCTTGGTATGCTCAGGAGATTCATTCCCATAAATGAATCAGCCCTAATGACACCTATACACATCTCCCCATTCTCCTCTGCATTTGAATCACAGACACGTTGTAATGTACCGTAACGTGCAAAACCATTTTGCACAATGAATATCGATCTCTTTATGCCTTGATGGCTGACACATTAATGAGACGGCAGAGGGGGAAGTGCCCACCAGCACGCTGAACACAGAGAAGAGCCACGCTGAAATCAATGGAGGCCTCAGCAGGAGACCACCATTCAGTCAACCCTGAGGGCAGCATTTACTGCCCCAGAGCAGCATCCACCCCTCAGGCTGGCAAAGAAGCACATTCCCCTCCCTGCAGCTGGGGGGGGGGGGGGGCGGCAGCCATGCACATCCCCCCTCTGCAGCCCGCTCCCCTTTCTGAACAACACGACAGGTACCAGCCTATATAGCTGTAAACTACTTAAAGGCTTTCCTGCGTCTGGTCTCTTCAGAACAAGTAGCTGAACAAACATTCCTCTGCACTGCACACAGTCACTGCTTAGTCAGGGCCTCTGCTTAGGAGATTAGTAACCATTTTCTTGGCCATTATGGACCTACAGACAGGTATCAGGTGAGAAAGTAAAGCAGTGGAAAGGGAGGTATCTCAGGAGAGCTTATTAGCCGAAATAGCTAATGGCACCTGACGTGCCTCTGACGTTCTTGCTGAGCTACTGCTTTGTGGCACCTGTTTCCATTTGCCTGAATTAGCCTCAAGCATGTTTTGGAGGCACTACCATTGCTGTCCTTTTTGCTTTGATTCTGTGAGACAGAAACACGGATCCCCCTCAGCCAGGGTGACCGAGGCATGGCCCGCTGGTTGTCACTGCATCTACTAAACTATTCCTACCTATTTGAAGATTTCCACATAATTAAAGTATTCCAATGCAAATTAACTAAACACCACAAAGGGGAAGATTTGTTGCAGGAAAAAATGCTTATAAACAGACCCACAGGTAAAGGTGTTTTAAAAGCGCCTGCAAGAACACGTAACAGAGAAATTATGAAGCCTGCTTACTTCTGTTAGGAGAAACACAGCAAGAAATCAGCACAGCAAACTGCACTGACGTACCAGCAGAAGCTGAGGAGCGCCTTTTCTGACCATTTATGTCTGCAGGGACCAAGAGACTGCCACAGTCCCTGGGAGGTCTCCCAGGCACCGACTCTGGGGAGGTTTCCTCAGGGGCTGTTCCTAGAGAAAGAGGTCAGTCCAGCGCCTTGCCAGGTTGGGGTCCTGGAGACCACTTCACCCTAGCTTGCCCAGGCACCACCCGCCACCTCGGCCCAGCCCTGCCACGGGAACAGGGGCAGCCGGGTGCCTTTGGCTCAGCACCAGCGTTTCCAGCTGAACGTCTCAACACACAACACACACAGTCCCGAGTGCCTCGTGCTCTGCCAGCTGCTGTCGGTCCTGCCATCAGCCACCCGCTCATGTTTGCCAGCAGCAAACAGCAGCAGGCAGACCCTGCCAGCAGCAGGGTCTCAGGAGCTGGGGGCCAGGCCCAAGGCCTGTGCTGCAGGATGGCAGGCCCAGCAGGCTCCATACCGCCTGTGAACCAAACGCTGCCAAGGTAGGGCATGTCCTGCCCTGACTGCCCCCAGATCCTAAGGGTAATTAAATGCAGAAATGACCCTAGAGACCCAACAAGCCCCCGAGACGAGAGGCACAGAGAACAGCCGCCAACCATTCCCCTCAAACAGAGGGCAAGGAGCTCAGCTTTCCACGCAGGCAGCGGCCACCTGCCTGCTCTCGGGGCACAGCTAAGTCCTGTGTCACCCAGCAGGTCCTCACCCTTCTCCAGCTCTGCCCAACTCAACTGCGCAGACGAGTGCTCCTTACCTTAGCTGCACCCGGCGTGTCCGCGGCCACGCAATCCCCGGAGGGCAGCCCCCGGCAGCCCTGGGGCTAGTGGCAGCTGGCGTTTCCCTGAACACCCTAGAGCCTAGACGCAAAAGTGGCCAGGGAGTTCTCGCTGATCCTGCTCCTCGGCAAGGCAAGAACTTCACAGCTGCAGAGAAGAGCTCGAACAGCACACCACAGGGGGTGGGGGAGGGAGACACGGCATTTTAATTAAGTAAAAATCAAATCCACCTGAGGGCCATGAGTCCCCCTCAACTTTTCAGGGAGGCAGGCTTATGTGTAGGGGGATAGGGCAGAGTGGGAGTGTTTAAGTCCTAAATGGACACGGTGGAGAATTAATCAAGAGAGGCATAAGAATTTATAAGGCTTTTCCCCACACCTGTGATAGATTTTATGTTTCCTAAACTTGAAGAAAATCTAACACTGGATTTCCATCAACAGGCTTTTCAGACACTGTTGCTGTGGCAGACCTAAATGGTAGAAACTAACATTCAGGTTTCAAAATAGCCAGGATTTGCCACTGACTGAGTACAATCCAGTTCACTTCCACCTCCTTGCCTTTTTTCTAGAAGTGGACCAGTATTAAATTCAAATAGGAGACCTTTCTACACTCAACAAAAAAGCAGTGCTGTCGGTGTAGCTGGCAGCACAGACCTGCGTTTGGACAGATGGACAGGCCTACCAGCTACAAGAACTACAAGATCAGTTTTGATCCACATAAACCAGCATATTCAGATCAGCACAGCCCTGCTCTTCCACCTCCAGTGTACGGACAGACCAGCCAGAGGATTTATGCAGGTTACAGAACATACACATACAAAACACATTTGCTAAAATCAGACACTTACTCACTGTATTCCCAGCTGGCTTGAAAGAACAATACATTCATAAATGAAAAATTCCATTAAACTCCTAATGGGTCAGTATCACGGCCTTCTGCAATTGTCACAGGAATCTCATGAAAACCGAATTACTAAAAAACAAACCTCCCATTGTGTAAGTAGCACATTGCTGTCACACCCGCTCTAGTAACAAGCCCATTAATGAGGTTAAGGTAGTTACTGTAACAGATGGGGCATATGTGGGGATGGCTGTAAAAATCTTATTTGTCTTTCCTGTATTAGGGCAAAAGGTTGGTTTTGGATGTGTGCAAATGTATGTGTACACGCCAATGTGTCAGGTATTCTTTTGCTATGAATTTTTAGCTTTTGACCATCAACCAACATGTGCAAACTGGCCCATGGCACACACTACTGGAGTTTGAGACTGAGGATTGTTTGCTCCGTCTGTTCAGAAAGATTCACGTCTCCACAAGCAGAGTGAGGTCCCCAGCAGGCCAAGGACACCATGTTAACCTCCGGGAGACCAGAGAGGGGACAGGAACCAGCAACGCTTAGTCACACTACTTGCATTAATGTTCCACAACATTTAAGGAGTAGAGAGGTTCACAGATGGCTTGGAATTCCTCAGAGAACCATTCAGCATTTCACATTGCTCCTTGGTCTTCTAGAAGGGGAAAAAAAAAAAGCAACCCTAGCTTCAGCCTTCACCTACAGCTCCTTCCCCCCTCCCCGTGAAGGCTGGTGCCATATCACCAACTTCTTGTGGGAACCACACTCGTGATCCTTCAGTTTATTCTTGCTCAGTTATTCTCACTTTGCCTGTACCCCCGCTTTTCCCTGCTGTTCACTTGTGGCTAACTACTGTTAGTTTGGTCTCTGTCAGCAGGTGCAAGAGTAACCCCAGTGCTTCACCAGCCCAAGCTTTCCCCCTTTATTACAGCTGAAGCTTCTTTCCAACACCTTAACCAAGTGTTACTGGAAGCAGGGAGCCACCCAAGCCTGAGGATGGGCCTTTCAGCCCCTGTATTTGCTGCTGCTGCTGGCAGTAATGAGATGGGAGATGGGGCAAGGGCATCTCTCTCCTGGCCTGTGAGACTGGAGACAGGGCCAGTGCATCGCCTCTGGCACAGAAAACTCCACCCGCCGCCAGCAGAGCCTGCAGCACAAGGTCCTGCTCAAGGCAAGGAGGCAATTTATTGCTGACAAAGGGACACACAAAGATTGTGCACGCACACACATACTACTTGTATTACTCAGGAACTTTTTAGCAGTTATGCTAAACATAACACATCTGAAAACATTCGGGAGTAGGGACATGGCCTCTGTTGGCAGAATTTTTTCCTTTAGGTAAGGAACTTGTGTTACCAGTTCTAGTGCATTAACTCAGTGCAGTCAAAATGAACCAAAGTTCTACAATTTATACCATTTAAAACAACGCAGCTCGTTTAGACAGAGGCAGGTTGGGAAGCGCTTACACAAGCACCTCACACAGGAGAGCTCAAGGAACACTTTCAGTCATGTAAGTACTGACAGAACAGTCTGTGGCTCTACCCTGGGATCAGGCAGCTTATTTTCAGATTTTTATACACGATAAACCAACTAAAAATCACATAAACAGGAGAAGACATTAGGATGTTACTCTCAGAAACCTCAGGGCAGTAACAGGTTGATGCAGCCGAGGTCGACATGGAAAAGTTTTTGTAAATGAATTAAAGGAAATTACTGAAGAAATTACACAAGGAAAGAAAAAACACACATAGATGATAATCATTCACTTAAAAAAAGAAAGTCCTTGCTGTTGATGTTTTCTGCTACCGTAAGTCAGAAAGCAAATACAAAATTAATTTGGAACAGAAATACCTTAAAGTATGCTGTACAACCAGGACTTCCACGGTGCACATTTTCTCTTGTACATCTTTCATTTGACTTTTGAAAGTCAAGTGCAAATTTTCATAGAAAACAGTAACAGATGCAGCTGCAGAGTTTGTGGAAGGAGAATATGCTCAGAAGAGCAGTCAATAGGACAAACCTTCTCTGCCTAATGCCATGATGTAAAAAGCTTCCAAACGTAGGAACTTTTTAATTCTATTTATCTTTAAGAAAATGTAACACCACAGGGAAGTTGAAGACATTTATACAACATAGTAAAACAGTATATACAACATTCCTGCCCACCTTTGTACATATGTACAGATTTCTACTGTAACTACTTTTCTGTGCGAAACGTTCTTCAAATTCACTGAGTGTAAAACAACCAGCCAACTTCATTCTACTCATTTCAACAAGAATTTTAGCAAATTTCCCAATTTGGAAAGAAACAAACAAAAAAAAAGTATCTGCAGCTATGGAGTCAAATAAGTTTCATCTGCTTGCAACAGGAAAAATAATTTACAGATAGCTTCAGCATGACATAGCACACACTGAATAGTCAATTGCTTTTTTTAACAAGAAACTGTTACACAATGTTTTACAGACATTTTAGCTGTAAGAGCATACTCTATTAAAAAAAAAAAACAGTCGTGATGTCACCAAACATTGCAAGTGGAAATAAAACACATGACACATTGTATAGAAAGTCTAAACATCTGTAACCACTTACATTCACAGACAGAGCCGTGCTCCAGAGTGGATGTGGTTAATTACCGGTTGATATATTAGCCTTCAGCACGCAGGAGATGGTGATGAAGGATAAGACTCACAGTCTGACCTGTGCCATTGTCCAAGTATAACTGACATTCTAGCTGGGCTTCGAGGGATCTTTCCTGCCTTATCCCAACGCCACAGATACTAAATATCTCACCACAGAAGGCTCGCGTAAAATAGTTACACTTAACAGGAAAATGCATAAAATAGGAAAAAAGGAGAACAAGCAGCTCCCAAAAAAGCAGCCACTGTCCAAGAATATAAGTAGAAATAAATCCCTTTTAGCGGGGTGAACTATTCCAGCCTGTACTTGTCTGGTCATTCAGAACACAGTTAGGTTGGTGGACAACTATTTTGAAATCGTTATCTTTTTGTTGTTCAGCACAGTGCCCAGATTTCCGAGTCTCAGGTTTTGTCTCTTAAAAGGGGAATGACTAAAGAAGCGCTCCAAGAACCATTTCTGAAATGATGCAACACACCGAGGAGACTCAAGATGTTTTTCATGGAGCCGTGGCATCTGAGGGGTAGCTGACATGAGCACACATCGCCCCCTTGTGCTTTTGCTCAGAAAATACTTATTTTCTGTTCATTTTGTAGGTAAGCTTCAACTCAGTGTCCTTTCTTTCAGGAAGCACTTGCAGCAGTGCAAAAATCACAGTCCCACAAATATAAAATGAGTAAGAGTCCACGAGGGAACCAGGCTCATCGTCGTCTGAATGCACGCGATATCCTCCAAGCATTGGGCTCCTCATAGCGATTGTACAGGGGCTCCAGCCGCTGCTGCTTCTTCTGTTTGCTCAGCTTGGTTGGATCAGAAACCTTGAAGAAAGCTGGCGCAAATTCCACCAGCCAGCGAGGATCGATAGTTGTCACTTCACGCATATATTCCTTGGTGGTCAGCACTAGTTCATGATACACCACCCTGTGAAAAGGGACCGCAACTCTGGAAATTAGTTTTTCCCAACAAAAAAAGAGATAAGGCAAGGCCTGGAGTATCTGAGCTTGCTCCTTTACCTCCATTTCACCCTCCTTCAGCGTAAGTTCCTTATAAACTCCAATGCAGGGTCCAAAAGAACCATCCAGAAGAGCTACCATTTTTTTTTTCCCCTCTCCTACTTCACAACTACTCTTCAGCACAGAACTACTTCATCTGATTTAAAATAATTCTCTCTCTACTCACTCCCACCCTCAATACTCAGTGTTTTAAACTCAATTCCACAATACAGAAACACAGAACCGCAGGCTCCAGGCCTGGCCTTGGCTCAAACAGTGAATCTCATCTCTGCACAGGCACTAATTATAGCAGCAGAAAGAGCCAAAAGCAGACTTGAAACTTTACTCCCTCTGCTCATTGCTGAGAAATCAGCAGCCTATACTTTGATCTATACTCCACAAATAGTGCACACCACAAGCTTTTCACTTACGAAGTCTGAACTGTAATAGAAAATTACATGATATTGCCTTCCTTACCATTCCGGCTGCCTGTTGAAGAGAGCACTGGACGGGTGGATATAAACTACTTGTTGATCAATGAGTGTCCGATAACCTTCCTGCGGATCCTTCTTTGCTGCGTTTCTGAAGAAACCACTACAGATGGCCTTCTGGACTCGAACTGTTGCCTTCCCACAGGATACCACATCCAGCTTGTGCCTGCCAGACAAGAGTTAGAGAGAAAAAAATTAGAGTCCTCCAGATTTGGGTGCAGCTACCAACATTAGATTAATAAATTTAGTTTAGCTACTACAGCGCAAGAACTCTAAGAAAACGAAGTCACTACTTGTCCTTCTTGACATGCTCACCTGTCCATAATGCCCAGCATCTGCTTGCGGATGTCCTGTGCCCTGCGTAAGGATCGGGCCTGGATAAAATTCTCATAGCACCAGGGATTTGAAAACTTATTATTCTTCCAGGAATTGTACACAGCCAGCAGAGTGAGGTGGTCCCCTTCTGTCTGATGGAACTTGGCTTTCTTTTGATCAGCAAGTGCTTGTTTATCCTAACATATAAAATACAAATCAATCGGGTATCTACATTGTAGAGACAATCCTTGTGCAACGTGAAGGAGGACACGGACTCCTTGTCACTCATACCATGATTTTTTAAGGCTACCAAAAAACATGATGTAAGACCGAGAAGATAACACAAAATTTTGAGTGGTGAGTGACTAGGACCAAGTGATGAGAAAGGTCACTGGGACTGCTCTCACTGAGCCAAAACTATAGCCATCATAATGAAGCAATAATGGATTCAAGGGGAGCCTGCTGTTGAGGAATACTACCATACCATAGTCTGCTGCTTGCTGACTTAAAAGAAATCAGCACAGGATAGGACTGTCATGGAGAAATACATTCTCTGTATCTGAAAATGACAAAGGCATTGCGAACTCCAGAGCTGGGACGGACGTGGCTTAGGATTGTATGTGTTTACCAGGAAATACAAAAGAGAATGTGAGACTTCTAATTGCCATCTTCCCGTCTACGAAGAAACTACCAACACCCTCATCTACAGGGTGTGTAACCAAAAGGTACATCAGAAACGTATGATATATGACCAGTCTCAAAATGACCTACAGGTTCATTTTGGCACATACTCTCACTCTCTATCACCTGAGGCAAGCACACAAAACCCACCCAAACAGTGACACTGCAGCTCCTTGGCCACGTTCCTTACCTTTGGCCTGTAGAACACGTTCTGTACGGACAGCATGGAGACTATTGTCAACATTTCCTCACTGCATCCCAGATGTACAGACATGATCAACATCTTACACAACATAGGCTCCAAAGGGAATTCCGCCATCTGCAAGAAACCCGATTCAGGGTACCCTGCAGCATCTTGGAAAAATCTTGAGCTCTCAGTGCAAAAGACAGCAAAGCCCTCTCTTCCATGCTTCCATGCAGTATGTTTTACCCAAAATAACTTTACTCACCATGACACAAATTATTTGTCTATATTCACTACCAGAAGAATATCCTAATAATTACAGGAAATGTCTAGACATTAATAAAAGTAACCTTAGGAATAAGGAGTAATAAATAGCTGCTCCTTAAAAAGCAGAAGATACGTAAGCAGTATGTGAAAAGCTACCACACGAGAATAATGGGAAAAAGAAACCCATAGTGCTAGGCAATAGTGCTTTACAACTACTCTTACGTCACCCCCTAAATATTTGCAACCCCACCAGCACTCAGAAGTATTCTATTTTGCCTACCCTGCGCCCAAGTCGCGTGAGCAGTCCCTCGTCATCCAGAGCTCCCAAGGTGTAGAGCTGCTCCATGGCTGTTATAAGAGTTTCCATTGGGGGAGCATCCATAAAGTCAAAGGAGAGCAAATCATTGATGCCCATGGCCTGAACAGAGGGAGCGGAGAAAACCCCAGCTAAAACACTGAGAAGGAAGACACCAAACTCCAGCGAGAGACATATAACCATCAAACAACGAGGCACTACAGAACTTTAAGCAACCCTAGTCTCATGTTGTTATCTCAACTGTAACCGCAGTCATGAATACATGGCTGTATTTCTACACTTGAGATAATCCACATTGGCCCATGGCTTTCACCCACCATCCAGTTTTCCAGTCTGTTTCTTTGGTACTGTTCCATACCTCTCAAGCAAGATGATTCCATCAAGGAGACACATGCCAGTTTTGAGGAATCCTGCCTTATAAACCAGTGTGGCTTGACAGCTCCAATGGACACTGAACACGTCTCCACCTTCCCTCTTGTTCCCAAAAAGGGGGATAGGCAGCAGCTTCCCCAGCTGCTATGTACTGGGTTAGATCCAGTTTGCAGACTCCCAGAGGGGTGGTACACATATGTTTGGAGATCAAAAACCACCCTAAAATAGTGTCCTATCTGTTAAGAATATAAATGTACCTTACATAGGACGTGTACTGCCCATAAGATTCCTGTTTCTCAAACCTCCTGCAACTAACTGTTCTGCGCAGCTGAGACTTGTAATTTAGGTGGATATTCAACATTATAACCCTCAATACAAAAACACAGGGGCAAGCTCCAGTGCCCGAGAACTGCATTTGATGCAGTCTCCCACTCAAAATACCTCTGTGCACTGGAAGGATCTGAAATTACAGAAGTACTTCATGAGGCTCATAAAGGCAGAGACTCAATTTACCGAAACACGATGATGTTGGCTTGCTACACATTGGTGAAATACCCACCTTCAGGGAAAGTACTGTACTGGCCAGATTTGTCCTCTGGATTTCAGGCACATTGGTGGTTAGCATTTCATCTCGATAAGCACGCTCTGTATATAACCTATAGCATTTTCCTGGTCCTGTTCTCCCAGCCCTTCCCGCTCGTTGCTTTGCTTGAGCCTAAAGATAAAAAGGCATCTCAATGAACAGGTGCAAACAGGCACAGGTGAAAACAAGTAGAATAAAATAATTATTCACAATTTTAATTATGTTAATAGAGATTTCAGTGCAACCCAGCAGAGTACATATTCCTCAGGCACAGCCTCAAGGAGTCTCAGGGAGTTATCAGAAATGTGGTTTTATCATTGTCTCACTTTGCTTCCATGTGCTTGGACACCACATCAAGACACACATTACCAGCAGGAAAAAAAAAAAAAAAAAAAAAAAAGTTGTCAAATACAGAATGCCTACCTGTGAAATTGGTGTAACAACCAGCTGGTCAATTCCAGTCTTCGAATTATAAACTTTCTGCTTCACAAAGCCAGGATCAACTACGTAATATATCCCATCAATAGTCAAAGATGTCTCGGCAATGTTAGTAGCGATGACAACCTGCAAACAACAGTCTGATTCAGTACCAGTTCTGTCTCTGGTTGCCAAGCCAACCATGCTGCTAAACTTAAATAATCCATTCTACATAATACCAGCAATTTGTTATAAATACAACTACTATCATTTAACACTGAAAGAAGAAACATGCTACAGTCAGAGATTGATAGGTTTTAAGTATCTACATTTGGTTTAGATTTGGACAATATGAGAAAAGAGTATGATAAAATCCATAATTAAAAGCAATTGAAAGATTATTACACGTTTGTAAGCAGACTGCACTGACTTCAGGGAGAATTTTTGCCTATCACTCAAACACAGTCCATATGTAGAGAACAATCTTCTAGAGAATGTATCTCTGGATATTCATTAGCTGTTTGGTAGGAAATTTACATCCATCCAACAAGAACTGCATTTAGATTTCACTGAAGTTAATATCCTTTAAAGGCAGCATTAAAAAACACACCAAGAGCATCCCACACAGAGGTCTGCTAACCCAGACACTTTTATGTACATTCAAAGGCTTAGATAACACTTATAGGCACGTATGCAACCAAAATGTGCTCTAAGCTACATAAACCACT
The DNA here is from genome assembly GCF_964106895.1 of Numenius arquata. Classification (NCBI taxonomy): domain Eukaryota; kingdom Metazoa; phylum Chordata; class Aves; order Charadriiformes; family Scolopacidae; genus Numenius; species Numenius arquata. The sequence goes on along the minus strand of NC_133598.1, from coordinate 8,009,850 downwards.
GTTTCTACAAAACTACTTCATTTTGTCTGCAGTTGTAACTACCAGAATCAGAAGTGCCAAAAAAAAAAAAAAAAAAAGACATCTGATTAGCAGTGTAATACAGCCCGCTATTAAAACGTGTCAGGTGAAGATGAAGCCATACTTAGCTGAAATTACCTTTCTGCTTCCTGGCGGGGCTGGGTCAAAAATCCTGGTTTGCATTTCACTGGGTAAAGCTGAATATACAGGTAGGATAATTAACTCTGGAACATCAGGTCCTAGAGATTTCATCCTCTCATAGAGGATTTCACAGGCTGTGTCAATCTCTTCCTGACCAGTCAGAAACACCAGAATGTCACCTACACAGGAAGTAAATTAAATCATCCACAGAATGAATTCTGTTTAGTACAGCTCCCGCACTACCACATTGCCATCCCTCACTTTCTCCATTTAAAGCAGAGAATACCCAACTTTTGCTAGCCCCTGGGCAACAACTCTTAGCCAGAAGCAACATACTTCAGTCTTTCACTGAATTTCACTGAATTTTTAGAGTTGGAAGGGACCATAGAGATCATCTAGTCCAACTCCCCTGCTGAAGCAGGATTGCCTAGAGCATGTTACAGCATGTTACTCAGGACTGCATCCAGGCGGGTCTTGAAAATCTCCAAAGAAGGGGACTCCACACCCTCCCTGGGCAGCCTGTTCCAGGGCTCTGTCACCCTCACCGTGAAGAAGTTTTTTCTCATATCTGAGTGGAACCTCCTATGTTCCAACTTGTGCCCGTTGCCCCTCGTCCTCTCACTGGCAACCACTGAAAAGAGTCTGGCTCCCTCCTCCTTCAACCCACCCTTTAGATACTTATAAGCATTGATAAGGTCTCCCCCTCAGCCTTCTCTTCTCCAGACTAGAGAGTCCCAGCTCTCTCAGCCCTTCTTCATAAGGGAGATGCTCCAATCCTTGAATCATCTTCATTGCCCTCCGCTGGACTCTTTCCAGTAGTTCCCTGTCCCTGTTGAATTGCGGAGCCCAGAACTGGATGCAGTATTCCAGTTGTGGCATCACCAGTGCAGAATAGAGGGGGAGAATGACTTCCCTCGACCTACTAGCCACAGTCTTCCCTATGCAGCCCAGGATTCCATTGGCCTTCCTGGCCACAAGAGCACACTGCTTGCTCATTGTCATTTTGCTGTCTACCAGGACCCCCAGATCTTTCTCTTCGGAACTTGTCTCCAGCAGGTCCACACCTAACCTGTATTGGTGCCTGACATTCTTCTTCCCCAGGTGCAGGACCCTACACTTTTCCCTGTTGAACCTCATGAGGTTCTTCCTTGCCCAGCTCTCCAGCCTGTCCAGGTCTCGCTGGATGGCAGCACGGCCCTCCGGGGTGTCAGCCACCCCTCCCAGTTTGGTATCATCAGCAAACTTGCTAAGGATACTCTCTGTCCCCTCGTCCAGGTCACTGATGAATATGTTGAACAGGACTGGACCAAGTATTGACACCTAGGGGACACCACTGGTTACAGGCCTCCAGCTTGAACCCGCTCCATTAATCATTACCCTTTGGGTCCTGTCATACAGCCAGTTACCAATCCACCTCACTGTCCCCTCATCCAGCCCACACTTCCTTAGTTTCCCAACGAGGATGTTATGGGAGACAGTGTCAAAAGCCTTGCTGAAGTCAAGGTAGATGACATCTGCTGCCCTCCTCTCATCCAACCAACCAGTTATAGCATCATAGAAAGCTATCAGATTGGTCAAACATGATTTACCCTTGGTAAACCCATGTTGCCCACTTCCAATAACCCCCCGCTCTTCAACTTCAGTTTCACCCAACTTTTTCAGCATTTTATTTACCCTATTTGCAAACAACGGAGGATAGTGCTGAGAGCATTTTGCTCACGTTACTAATACACAACCCATGACTTATAGAAAGACTTTGCTCACAGGTATTAGAGTCCTGAATCACCAGCTACCCCTGACCATTCCACACTCACCTGGTGGCTCTGTTAAGTGGATCTGCATTACTGTAATAAGACTGGCATCCAAATAATCTGTTTCTGGCTCTTTTGTGTACAGAATTTCTACTGGGTATGTTCTGCCAGGAATTGTGAAGATCGGTGCTTCGTAGAAATACTGAGAGAATTTCACAGCATCCAGCGTTGCTGACGTCACTATCAGCTTCATATCCTGCCGTTTCTGCACTGTCTATAGCAGGATAGAAAGTTCACGTCATTTGTTGCCTTTGGGACTATTAACATATGGCACTTGAATTAAGTCAGAGAAATACAACCAGTAATATCAGGCATTCTGATGTCTGAGTAGAGGGGCAGCTCATCCCAGTAGCCAGAATTTCAAACAATTGACCACTAAGGTCACATTTCAAACCTTTCTTAGCAGCACCTATCACAGAAAGCCTTTGTCAGAGAAGGAAGAGCAATGCAAGAACACTCCTCTGCTCATCCCTCATTATGAGCATTCTGGACTGCCAATTCTCATTGTTTCTGCTGAATTTTGCTGGCTTTGTGTTCGCACAGAGGCTCATCTCATGAAAATTTGGACTATAAACCCCTAGGAGCGTTTGCTTTGTTTCAGAAGAGACTCTTTGAGCACATGAATGAACTTGACTTGTGCAGCCTCGCCTTTCCCTGTGTGCTCCTACCCATACACAGCATACAGAAGACACCGAAGCAATAAAAATAAATCAAATGCTACATTACCTTTTTTAGTAGCCCAAAGAGCACATCTGTATGTATGGTCCTCTCATGGGCTTCATCCAGCATGATAATGGCATACTGAGTCAGATCAGGATCTATCAAGCACTCCCTCAATAACATACCATCTGTCATGTATTTGATAACAGTTTCGGGGCTAGTACAGTCTTCAAATCGAATGGTGTAGCCAACCTAGGAAGAAGAGTTGCATCGAAACTGAAGCTACAGAATTAAGTTATTAGCACCTTTAATTCTGCAAGCTCATTTTACAGCCTACAAGGGAACAGACACATGGACAAACGAGCAAACTAGCTCCAGTACTGATTTTTCCTACTTCTCCTCATGCTTATTTTTGACATGTTCTTTGGCATGGAAATTCACCTCTTGTCCCAAGCAGCAACCAAACTCCTCGGACACCCTCTTCGCAACAGACATTGCGGCCACTCTGCGAGGCTGAGTACATCCAATCTTTCCTCTTGATGTGTAACCTGCCTCAGCCAGGTATTGGGTAATCTGCGTTGTTTTCCCAGATCCCGTCTCTCCAATAACAATCAGAATCTGGTTGTCATGCACAGCCTAAAAAAATCATAATACACTTGTCAAAATTTAAAAACAACAACAAGAAAATCAACACAGTACATCTAGGAGTAAACTGAGCATCTCCTGCTCTTGCTCCAGCTGACCCAGACCAAGCCATACAAGTGTTCCTACTGATCAAGTCAGCGAACTGCTTAACTGTTTGGCTGACTCATCCCTTGCAACACGATCCCAGTTTCAATTTTTATTTATGTCAATAAATATCTGGAGCTTGATTAAAATATACAGGTATATATAATAATTTAAAATAATTATTGTGAACTACAGTTCTGCACTTAAAATTATCAATTGGCTATTCATACGTCAATAAGCTGAACCAAGAATATTTTTACTGACATCTTCTACCTGGACTTGTGCAAAGCATTTGATGCTGTCTTGCACAACATCCTTGTCTCTAAATCGGGGAGACATGGATTTGATGGATGGACCACTCGGTGGCTAAGGAATTGGCTGGATAGTCACAATCAAAGAGTTGTGGACTCTTTGAAAGCCAACTGCATCCTTGGCTACATCAAAAGAAGCGTGGTCAGCAGGGCAAGGGAGGTGATTCTACCCCTCTCTACTCTTCTCTCATGAGACCCCCAACATAAGGAGAACATGGATGTGTTTGAGTGGGTCCAGAGGAGGCCACAAAGATGCTTTGAGGGCTGGAGCATCTCTCCTACAGGGACATGCTGAGAGAGCTGGGGCTGTTCAGCTGGGAGAAGAAAAGGCTCTGGGGAGAACTTAGAGCCCCTTCCAGTCCCTAAAGGGGCTCCAGGAAAGCTGGGGAGGGACTCTTGATCAGTGAGAGTAGTCATAGGATGAGGGGTAATGGTTTTACACTAAAAGAGGGGAGATTGAGATGAGATCTCAGGAAGAAACTCTTTGCTGTGAGGGTGGCGAGACCCTGGCCCAGGTTGCCCAGGGAAACTGTGGCTGCCCCATCCAACCTGAAGGGGTTCAAGGCCAGGCTTTGAGCAACCTGGTCTGGTGGGAGGTGTTCCTGCCCAGGGCAGGGGGTTGGAACTAGATGATCTTTAAGGTCCCTTCCAACTCAAACCATTCTGTGATTTTAAATTGTCGCTTGCTCAAGCAAGAATGCCATTTCAAGAGTCTTACTTGTATCAGCTGCTCCTTCAGTCTGAAGATTGGGAGACTCTCTCTCTGCTCAATGATGGAAAGCTGGGTCTTCTTACCGTAAGAAGCTTTGTTGCCACCAAATGCATGTTTCTTCCACTCTGGGATATCATTGGGCATCATCCCAATACCCCGCATGTTTGCAGCAATTTGTCTTCCATCCACTAGAAAAGGAATAATTTCACCATTACATTCAGGTTCACACACCACAGACTCTGATGGATCCTGCTCCTACTGTTCCATTATTCAAGACTTCCACACACGTGTGTTTAAGTATTTTCTGAGTTCCTACATGTATACCCCCACTATTACATTAATTTCCATGTAAAAAAATTGCTTCACTATCCATCGCACCTTTTAGTAGTGCATCCTTGAAGGACAGCAGGATATATCTGCACATTTCCCTTGACATTCCTATTTCCACTACAGTGGAAAAGCATTTCTTCTCTGCCTTCCTTTTAAAGTAAGGCAGACAAACACTACGTCAAGATGTTTCTCCTGGCTTACTCAACTGTCACAAAAAAGGCTCAGTTTAGACTTAGATGTGTTCAGACATACCATCAGGGAGAGGATCCACCCAGTGTGTGTTCAGTCCCATGGGGATAGAATCCATCTCTGCTTCTCTCTGAGCTTGTTTAAGTTCTCGTCTTTCTTTAGCTAAAGCACTCTGCATCATTGCAGCCTGGGACAAGGAACCATCTGGATTCTGGAAAGCAACAAAAAAGTTAAGATTTCAAGCACTCAAAATCCTTCAATTATCTCTTTGTCGCCACTGTCCTTTAGAAGCCTCTTCTGAAGATGTTTTAAAAGATGTTAACTTTTTATCTCTTTGAGTTCCAGGATATTTCCATTAGCCCAGCCTCATGAACTTCCGCGGTCATGACTAATATGGAGCATCCCCACACTGTCCAGTCAGAAGGACTATGGGTACAGCCAATGAAAAATAAGTATTTCTCTACCACCTTCTACTTTCAAAATTAAGAAAAAGCAGAAAAGAGAAAGCATATTCTAACATGCTTGTGTGAAACAGTTGCTGCTGCAGGCTGATGTGCATTTTGGCTCAATTATTCCACTTCACTGTCACCAGTTAAAGAAACCAGCTTTATAAGTAAAGAAAGAATCCTCAGTCCATTGGTAATGTTTTTCAGGGCTCTCAGTAATGTCCAGGTGGAAAACTGGTTGTTAAAATCCCAAATATTTATTTAATTAAATCAAGAATATTTGTTTTAGTCCTGGAAATATCTTACCTTTACTATTTTGATGGGACTCATATCCATGCTCTGTTTAGTATGACCTCGAAGGAACGGTGGCTCTTCTTCAACTAACTCAATCTCAAGGTCCTCATCTAAAATTCACAAGTGACAACTTTTATGGAAAAGTTAAACATCTTCTTCCAGGTACATAAAAGTACCTCTTCAAATGGTGCTTCCTGTGTATTCTTGATTATAATGTAATTTAATAGTTTTAAAAGTGAAAACACCACAAATAAAATGAATGCACAAACAGAGCACATCCAAATGTCATTAATAATAAGGCCAGAGCAACACTAGTACCTAATGTTTCAGATGACAGCAAGTTGTGAGACGCTTAACATGCACTTTTATCATCATCTCTTTTTAAATCAAAACGCATCCAGAAACACAAGGAATTTACAATAAAATAAGACTACTTGGAAACACTACCTTCTTCATCATCAACTTTAGGAAGAATCCCAGTCTCCTCATCAAAGTCAGGAAACTCTTCCTTGGAAAGCACATTAGCTGCAATCATCTGGAAACAGAATGAATACAACATTAATTTGTCCCCACTAACGAACACAACACAACTCATGAGTAAGAGGTCTCAGTTCTAATGCTATTGCCAGACTTGTAAAACAGGAACAAAGGAATGTTGTGATCTCAGAACAAAGGAATGGTCCTGCATTCTGGCACAGTCTCCCCAAGTCATCCAGCCTCTAAGCAAACAGTCCTTTTGTTATTCTAAATACCGTCAGTGTGAGACAGCTGGCTCGTGCAGGGCCACATCGATAATCAAATACCACCAAAGTGTCCCTGAATAAAGGTCACGATCCCCCAGCTCAGAATGATCTCTGGTTACCTGGTCCAACCTTCTGCAAAAAAGCAGGGATAACTTCATAGTTTGCATTAAGCTAGGAGTCCCAAATCACAAGAAGGCAGCAATGTAGAGGTAAGAAGTAAGTTACACAAACAATCAAGGAGCTATATTCTAGTTCATGAAACTCCCTAGCAATTTTACTGACTGACATCCTACTTCCCTGAACAGAAAACCCACCTGTTTAATTTCCCATTTCTCTGGGTCTGAAATTCGGGTAAGGCGTTTTCGTTCAAGGCTGTCATCCTCCACCTCTGGAGCATTCACCAGGGACAGGTGACTGGGTCTGTCTGGGTTTCTCATAGAGGTTTCTTCGTTAGTTTCTCCAACCAGGTTTCTCCTCCGGTTTGGGTTCAAGTCTTCCCCAGTGTTTTGATCAACATCCTACATTAGATTAATCAATCAGCTATAACTACATTGCGCTTCTCCTTATTTATTAACACTGGTGCTTCTTCTACCACAAGAGAAAATGCAGAGTACATTACTCATGGAGACTACTGGCAACAGCAGCCCATACACAGAAAATGCTATTTTGCATGCTTGCTTTTTTTTTTTTCCAGCTGGCATTATGAGGTAAGTACAACCCAAGGCCTGGAACACTGATCTGCTTTGGCAATGGCAGCGATTTCATTTAAAATGAAATGCTTCTCTCATACTGAAAGAGGAAGACAAACATAGCAACCACTTGAGGTTTGCCCTGTCATTTAGCTAATGCATCAAGTCAAAAAATTGTTAGGAACTTTACATCAAAAACAAGAACCTACAGAAAATGAGTAAAAAGTAATAGGTCACAAACACAGAACAGTAACAATTTTTTTAACTCCCACTTGAAGGGTATCAATTTTCATCACAAAGAGAAAAAAGCAGCAAGAGGAGTAATCTTTAAAAATTTTGGCACCACAAACTATTATAAGCACTATATTATGTTTTCCATACCTTCATGCTCAGGCTGGTTTTGGATCCAGTAAAGGATAACACTTTGACTTTTACTCTCTGTCCTTTGCTCACAACATCGGCAACATTGGCAACCCGTCCTTCTCTTCGAAGCTCTGAGATGTGGACCAAGCCCTCCCAACGCTTCCTGTAGGCAAAACAATCAGGAGGGCATGAGATGTTGTGCTTTATTACTCTGACAGTCCTTCACATCGTTATGAGTCTGCATTAAAATATTTTGTTGTCAACTGATTGATTGTGTACATTCATAAACTGTTTTTTATAAAGAGAACATTCTCTGCTGTTGAATTCATTTTTCTGAAACAGATCTTCACTTTGGCATCAAAACCCAGAATACCTTATTCCAGCCTCAGCACCTCTTTAAGATACTGGCAGACAAGAGAACTCAGATGGAATAGTACCGGATTTACTGTGAACATCAGAAGGTACCTTAGTCCTTCCAGCTGCACAAAGCATCCAAATTGCATTATACTTGTGACTTTGCCATTGTAAATGTCTCCGATGGAAGGCTCCTCAGGTGGTGGACGGTCGATGTGTTTGTCTCTCCATCTCTCGTTGCTCTTCTCAACATACTTCTCTCGATCCCTACGGTCCCTACTGGGACTCCGACTCCTGCTCCTTGACCGGTATCTGGATTTTCCCCTGTTCTTATCCCAAGTCCTAGAACGAGACCTAGAGCGAGATCTGTGCCTTCGTCTCCCATCCCTGCTACGACTTCGACTCTTCCTCTTTTTCTTCGCCCTAACAAACAAACATTACGTATTTGCAGTGAAATTCCATGTAAGAACAGAACAACAGGTAATACCCCTCCCCCAAAGACACACTGGAAACCCACCGGTGGTCGCTGCTCCGTTGCTTGCCTTGCCTGTCCACACTAGGCATCAGAGCTTCAAGTTCTTTAAGTGCATCAGCCGCCACTTTCACATCATCTTCATCCAACATATTCTGCAGGATCAGAGAAGAGTTCTATAAGAAGGCTGATAAAAAGTCTGTGACAGAAAATTAATCTACAGAAAGAACATGCACAAGCATATCTATTTAGAAAGAATGCACGATAAAAAAAAGATCAGAAAGCATATAGAAAATAAGGAAAAAAAAAAGCTTCCCCTATATTTTGCTACAATATTGAGACAATTTTGCTTTTATACAAAAGACAGCTTCATCTCAACACTTCAAATTATTACAGAAATATAAAGAGCAAGTCCCTCGTAGCATATGAACGTCCAAAATTTTTATCTAATTTGTAATCCATCATTGCTTTGAACATTACGTAAGGCAACAATTTCATGTCACAAAAACCTCATCTTCCAGGTATTCTGCAGAACAGCATCAACGTAGCAATTGCTGTAACAGCTCTTCCTGATAACTACATGCAATAATACCAGCCTTCTGCCTCTTCTATATTTCATTTCTCATAGTCCACTTTTATCCATGCACTAGCAGGAGACACTCACATTAAGGCGAAACAGAAAAAAAAAAAAAAAAGATTTAAAAAAATTACGTTTTCACATACAAAAGAAATCTGAAATTATGACCTTACCCTGACGTTGGGATTGTCTGGCCTGCAAAGGGCTGGAAACAATTCCTTCAACTTTTCCTTCTCCGATTTGGGTTTGACAACTGTCTCTGATTTTGAGATTTAAAACAAAAAAACAAACAAAACCACCCAAACTTAGAAGAGCTAGAATGATTCACTCTTGATTTTTCTGTAAGTTTAACTTTCATCTGAATGCAAAGGTTGATACAGATGTTACAGAGATTCAATTCAAAGATTACGATGTTACCTTCCTACAAATACAATTATGATTATTAGTGAATCTGTGAAATACATAAACACTCAAAATAGTGTACTCAGTAAATTTTTAGTGCCTAAACAGCTTTGCTAATCTCCCACTAACAACAGAGAGGCTCCTACTGCCACAGTAAGACACAAAGTCTTGCCTTGCAAGACTAGAATAACTACATCAATCTCACCAAACACGGCAAAAATCTACAGAAGACTAAGAGTTTTGTTTTCCTTTTTACACTGAACTGATAGGAGAAACAAGATTACGCGTACCTTTGCTCGTAGATGGTTTTGGTGGAGGCCGCATTGTCTGTATGAGACGCAACAAATTACTAATAAGGGAATCCTGAAAAATTTAATAAAATACTTTAATCTAAGAAATGACTGCAATACTGATTTCCACTATTAGAAGGCAAAAGTGAGGGTTTATTAGCAGGACCAAAAAAATGCTCAATTCTGAAGATGCAGATTAATTTTAAGAAGGTATCACTGGACTTTGTGTACATCCTAAAAATATATAATAAATTGAATCTGAAAATGATTATGAAAGTTCCATTTAAGTGACTTTTCTACTTGTTATTTTCAATCATCTATTTAATCCAACTACAGTTGTTTCTGAGGAACTCATGAATCCAGCATCTAAGTATCATGAAAGGACTTATGACAACATTTGCCTTTGTGAAAAGTTGTTTCTTCCATATTTGATATGTGCAACGAGACAATAAGCAGTTCAGAACCTCAGAAGGATGCCTCACAGAAACTACAAAAGTTTAAAAATAAAACAAAAAAAGAAGAGAGAGGGAGACGGCTTGATAAGACAGATACTCAAAAGATAATTAGTGCATAGTTTTCCAATTGGAGAAAGCCAATAATTATCCCTCCCACCATTCTCTTTAAAACAAAAAGCTTTATAAAACACACCGGGACAAGAAAAGAGGTAAATAACGTTCACTTACAGTGAACTCGGCACCATTCTTTAGAAGAACTGCTTTAAATGTGTCAAATGTAGTATTTTTCTCAGCAAGATTTATCACAAACTCGGCTGCGAAGAAAAAGCAGACAGTAAATTAGAACAAATAATAAAAAGGGAGTATAAATACTTTATGATTGGATAAAGGCTGTTCTCCCGGCAACACAGTCACCAACTGGGTCCATCTACCCACGGAAAAGCTGCGTGGCTGCTCGCCTGTGGCCCTCTGGTTCCTTCTCGCCTCCCTTCCCAAGAGCCCAAATCGGAGCGTTCTCTCACGCTCACAATATTTTTTGAAGGAAAATCACAGAGGGTTTTTTTCTGAATTCGAAAAGCCCCTTCGCAAAACGCGTCCTGTCCGACAACAGCCCTCAGGCCCGCAACGCGACGGCCGCCGCCTGCCGCGCCACAGGAGCGCCCGGGCCGCGCTCGCCACGGAGAGGCCCAACCGCGGGCCGGGCCCACCACACTCACCCAGGTCCTTGTCGTTGATGCCCAGGTGATTATCGAGCTCGGTGCACACCTTGGAGACCAGCGACAAGTACTCGAGCTTCGCGAGCTCCTCCAGCGTCCCCACGTCCGCCATGACTCCACCCCCGCTCGCGTACACCCGGCACCACTTCCGCATCCGGGGCGCGGCGGAAGTGGCGAGTGACGGCGGACGCGCCGCCGAGCACGGAGAGGGCGGGGGGTACTAGAGCGACTCGGCGCTGAGGCCGGTCTATGACACCAGCTCTGTGGTTTGTGGCGGAGGAGGAAGCTGCGGAAGAGCCGTTATTTGTGATGGCGCCAGTATGAGCGGTGACAGCGGGACTGAAGCGCAGCCGGGAGCGCGGCAGCGGGGAGGGGAGCGCACGGCGCTGCGAGGATGTGACGAGGGGGACGTGGAGCTTCAAACCCTTTTTCAGGGAGGGCGCTGCCCGGTGACCGCCCGGCGCGGCCGAGGAGCAGCGCCCGGCGGGTGCAGGAGGCGCGTTTTGAAGACGGGGTCAGAGCCTTTCTTCAACAGCCTTCAACTGCTGTGACCTTTGGTTCTCTCCTTCAGATACGGGAAAATGCTGAACTGCTGAGTGAAAGCCTTGGTCCGGCAGCTCCCGGGCTCCTGCCTCGCCGCCTGAAGGGCGCCGGGCAACCCGGAACCCGAGGACGGATGGTCAACGCCGCCGTGGTTCGAGGGATCCAGGTGCCCGTCCTGGGAGGAGGGGAGCTGGCAGGGCTGCTCCTCCTGCAAATGCTGTTGGGTAGTTCAAAACCAGCTGATTCCTGGTATTTGTGCAAACTAAGCTTTTCCAGTCAGAGATGAACTCTCAGGCTTGTTCAAGTTGAAAGCATTAAATGCTAAAGTACACAAGAAAACAATATAACAAACTGTGTGTTCTGGCCACCAAACACCACTGGCTGGAAAGCAGCAATCTTTTTGCTTCACGATACAAAATGCATTTTCTTCTCGCCGAAATGGATGCCAATAAGGAACAGCTACTGGATGAGGTTGTTTTAAAAATACCTGTATTAAAAAATGCATATTCTCACCCACTATACTGGACAGCATAACACAGCAGTCACCCAAGGGTCATGCTCACAAAGTGTTTTGGCACGACATGCAGTTTTTCTTAAGACTCAGAGAGACACATCAATCCCGTTTCTTGCTCTTGTGGAAGTTTGGCAAGTGTCATTAGGTTCTGGTGATGTAGCTGCAATCCACCCAAAAATTGTCATTGCAGTCTCTTTCAAGTTTTGAAATACTCAATTTCAGGACAGAAGTGCAAAATTATGCAAGGAGGAAACAACTAGAGTTAGTCCAACTAATGAGGCACTGCCTCCGAAGCAGCACTGAGACAGAGTGTGGCACACTCCGATCAGCCGCACAGAGACACCCCTGGTCTCTGCTGGAGCGTCAACCATGGAAAGGCGCTGAGAAAAGCAAGCTGCAACCTGAGGGCAGCAGAGTCCGCATGCATAGGGCCAGGGATGTTACCATCTTTGCATGAGAGATGGAAGTCTTACCCAGGACACAACGAGTCTCTTGTTTAAGGCGCAGATTGAGAAGAAGCCCCAGGGGTTTGTCTCCCTGTGACTTTCCTCTGTGCACCCAAAAGGTCTGCCAGCCCGGCCCTGTCATGGCAGGCGGTGGTACGACGGGTGAGGTAGCGTGGCGTTCCCCCGGCAGTCCACGTACTGGTAGTCCTCAAACGCCAGCTGCTCTGAATGGCTCAGGTACGTGCAGGTCAGGGTACCCCTGCAAGGCAGAAGCAGAGCAGAACTGTGGTTGTGATTGTCCCAGATGAGACTTCCCAAAATGTAAAGATCCTATGGTGAGCTCCCACCGCCATCCTGTTTTGTCCCTTATCACGTAGCCCCAGAACACAACACAGGCAAGATACCCTCAGCTCAATCACATGTTGGAGAGGGAAGGCATCTTTCAGACTGCATTAAAGAAAGGCTTTACAAAATCACTACCATCACAACAGATGCTTTGGCCATTCCAGAAGCCAATTAAGGCTTCCTACCCCAGTACGACACTCCTGTACCATTTCACCATTTACTTGTTCCCAAAGTGCTAGTGCAAGTCACAGTGGGTGGCTGTTTATGGAGTTAGCTAGACAAAAGCATTTATCTTTCTATCACTACCTTTCTGCATCAAGTATTTTCTCCTAACCCTATGCAATCCATCAGTGGGTGACACTGGCAGGAGAAGATGTGGTGCAGAAAAGTGTGGAGAGAGCTGGAATCATCTTCAGCTTCTGGCTAATAGCTTGCAGGTCGAGAGTGCAAAGGTACCATCAGCCCAGAGCATCAGCTATAGAGGACAAAGTTGCCTTAACAGCCACATTCTCCATGCTGTTCAAAACACACCATTTTTACCGTGCTTCAAGTAGCGTGGGGCTTCTCTGTATACTTTACCTGTTCAAACTTCACATCACTCAGCACTGATTACAGTTAAAACCTCCATTAAGACCCATAAAACAAAAAACTTGACAACACAGCCCTTCAAATTGCAACAGGAGACCAAGACTTAAACAGCTGTGTTTCGGGAGATCACCACTGACATTTCTTCAGTGACTTGGAAGAATTCCAGCCTGGCATGCCTCCAAGAGATTCACATACTTTCTCCAATCAAATGCTCTTCCTAATATTCACAGTCCATTTCCAGATACAGCAGGTGAAGCCCTGGCTTTAGATCAGCACAACGGACAATGATGCAAAAGCAGTTCCTCCTTCCTGAAGGAATTATGGACTCAGTGACAACAGTCTGCAGGTGGTGAACCTAGAGGTCCATCCTCCAGAAGTAGGCTCACAACCTGGAGTCTGTCACACAGATGAGCAGGGAGACCCCTCTAGTGGGCATAGGCTACACTAGGAGACAATTTCTGCTGTGTTTTTCCAAATTGGCTTAAACTCAGCTAATAAAGACCACTCTTTCATGGCTGCATGGAGGTATTCTAGCACTGCTGTATCTCATAAGAGCTCCCCGGTCTCACACACCCATTTCAGCTCTAACTTGGACCAGAACAGCAGCAACCTGTCCCAGCAGGAGCTGTATTCAGCTGGCCTTAAGTAACAGCGACAGCCTGAGCTGTCAGTAAGCCTGAATCCAGGGACTTCTGAGGACAGCGATGGCTTTGGAGAAGAATTATCTCCTCCTCACACCCCAGCACACCTATCTGGGTAACAGCATGTTCACACAGCAGGTAGTCCTGGTCTCCAAGAACAGTGCCAACCTTCTTGAAGGGAGTTGAGAAGCAATGTAGGTGACATGGATGTTAGTCATAGCTCTGAACCAGGCATCACTTACTGTATATGCAGCAGAATGTTGTGAACTTTGACTTTTGTCCAGGTGCAAATGTTACTACAAAAGAAGAGAGAGAGTTAATTTCACAGGAGCGGCCTGCACCAAGTCTCCTGTCCTCAATTATTCCATTGCTTCTCTGCTTCTCCAAAAGGTCTCCAAAAAGGTTGTCTTTGCAATATTCTGACAACAGCCATGCAGGCAAAGTTCTTCAAGCACAACAGTATCTACATCAGTAGAACATGCTTTTGCTGGTCTAACTGTAACTGTGGATCAAGTAATCATGGGCCTCGAAATACGCAACGCACCACCCTGTCTGCACAGCAGCTTTGGTTGCTGTGAACTTCACACAGTTTGCAGTCATCTGCAGAGAAATGCAGTTTGTACAAGGTACTTTTAGCAGCTCACAAATGGAGCATTTAAAGTCCACAACCTAGACATTAAACCGATATCATCATTTACTCATCAGAATGTACGGAAAATGACGTTGTTGAGCCAACTCTATGCAAAGAACACCAATAAATGGGAAAGGAAATGACTTTAAAATGGATGTGCCAGAATTGTACCCAGATCAGCTCCACACGTTAAACTGAAAATGACACACTCACTCAGCTTTGCACTACAGACAGGACCAGCACAAGAAATCTAGTCACGGAAAGCCTATAAGCATTAGAGCTACTTACTAACCAAGGAAAGAAATCTTCAAGAATTACTCACTAGGTGTTGTTGTCCAATATCCTACTGGCCACCATATAATAGATCTGCAAATGTGAACAGCAGAGAAAGCAGAAAGCATAGAAGAACTAGTTACGTTTGTATACAATTCCGAGATCTGAAGTAGGGAGAACTGGACTCTTGTTAGGTGTCTGAACCTGAATTTCAAGGTCTAGCCTAACAATTGTTTTCAACAGTAGGTAAGAAAATAAAATCAGAAATTAGATCTAAAAAGGCCCTAAAAAGGTCATCTAGGCCACGCACCTGACCTTTACACCAAGAATGGATCATCTGTGCTCAAACTGTTCCCACCAGGGTTTTATTTAACCTGTTTATAAGCTTGCCATCATTTTAAGACAAGCACACAACCCAGCCCGCTATCGGACGAGCAGACACATGTTCCTTGCCCAGGAACGTGTGAGCTTCAAACTCAGCAACATGTAAAGTCTTACAGCACCCCTTCCTGAAGCGGGATGTGGGAAGCTGCACGTGGAAGAGCTTTGAGTGTTTGGCAGACAGATAACAGGGGAGCGGATCAAGGATACAATAAGCACCTCCCTCTCCAGGACATCCAGATTAGTTTAGGAGAAAGTGCAAGCAGCAGCAGGGCTCACCTGGTCGCTCTGCAAAGGGCTCATCTTCAGCAGGGTTTTCATGGTGGTCTTCCCAACTACCAGGGACTGGTGCAAAACCTCTATGTCCAGCTGCACTGCCGTGACCAGGTAGAAGTTGTTATTAGTTATGTTCAGCACATTCTAGGGAGAGAAACAGAAAGAAAACAAATGCAAAACACGTATCACCTTGCAGCATGGCCACATGTTACCGTTGCAAAGCTACTTTAAATATACTCCTGTGACCTTACAGCAACACGAGACCACATCGTCCCTTTCAAACCCTCAGAGGTACATCCAGCCTGGCCACAGAAGCATGTAAGCTGCATTGTCTCCCATGGTCAAAAGGGGACAACCAAGCATCTCAAGGATGCAAAAGAAAGCAGATTCCCAGAATTAATCACAGTGCTGCTTCTACACAGCCCATTTAGCCCCTTTGTGTGCCTCGCTCGCAGTCAGGGCACCTCTGATGCTGTAACACGCTCTGGACATTGATTCCAAGCAGCCAGAGAGCGGTTTGAGATGGTGGAAATGGTAAGACTAACTTCAGAGAGTGATCAGTTCATTAGCCTACACATGGAGCTGCACAGGAGACAGTCAGGGAGACCTTCAGATCCACCCTTTGTGAACTGAGCGCTCACCGTCATGTTGAGGTACACAGTGGTGGTGGTGGCATTAAAGGCAATGGAGGAGGCATTCAGCCCCGCAGGCAGCACGGTGACGGAGCGAGGGAACAGGAAGAAAATACTGAGGGATGTTGTCAGCAGGCAGATTGTCACGGCAAGACATACATAGAGTTTCCTGCAAAACAGCACCAGGGCCACAATCATTCTCTTGGTTTGTCAGCGCAAGCACCTGCAGTTCTGCTCCAGCACAGAGGCAATAAAAGGCAATAAAAGCTTGGGTGCCAGAGAACTGGGATGGGTTTGTGTAGAATTATTTGCCAGCTCCTGAATCGCAGCAGCAGCAGGGTCGAGTCCCACTGCTGACATGGTGCATTACAGAACAAACCGCTGGAGATCCCAACAACTGCAGACAGAAGACTGTCCAACATCTGCTATTGCTGGAGACACAGTAAACACCAAACTTACCGCCAGGCAGACCACAAAGAGCAAAACACCCAAAGGACTGAGGCTTTCCTTCATATGCAGAAGAAACATTCAAAAGATGAGAAAAGGGCAAAATTTAACAGGACTTACGTTCGTCTAGGCTTCAGCCTCTGGTCACCATATGGAATCAGAGCCACCAACTGCTTCTCTTGCTCTGAAAGGAGTGGCAGCAGATCAGAGGCCACACTAAGTGCATGAGTAAATAAAGCAAATTGCATTGCGGGACATCGCTCAGCAGCCCCGTCTCCACCCACAGGCAGGGGCAGTGCCCAATTAGAAGGCAGGTGTGATGCAGCTAAGATCTCAGTTTGAGCGTTCCCATCTCTGGGCAGCAACAACTCCCGGGGGGCTCCTGGGTGGGATTTGAGTAATCATCTAGAAACAGCACTACCTGCCTTTCCACCCCACCCTTCCCCAGAAAAGGCAGCCCACGGCAGTCACAAGCGAGCTGGAGGCACCAAGACAGGACAGTCCTAGACTGAATAAAATAAAGACCAACTGGTTCAACCAAGGTCTCTAGGCAAAGAGACATGTACCGACCTCAGAACGCTCAGAAAGCACTGACACAGCACACACAAGCATCACCTACCCCTGGGGACCCTTCCTGTTCCCTGACACGTTGGACAGTTGACACAGCTTCGACGAGCAATGCCTGCGCAGGACGCGACAGAGTCATTAATACTGGCGTAATTAGCAATTTCATCTTCAGCCTCCAGTGGCCTGGGCAAGATCAGTTTGTCTTCACTCTCCTTTTGGGCAGTTGTTTTCCAGAACCGTGAAAGTTTTCCACCCATGGTTGAAGGAAGGATTCTCACTAGGTGTCCAACACAAAAATGCATTAAGAAAATTGTTTCTGTCAACCAACCTCCAAGAGCAGCACCATCAGTATTTGTAGTAGATCACAGGTATCCTCACATTTAGCAAGTTTCTTAAAGCCCAGCTCTGAAATTGCTTTAAAAGCTGAGTTACTGCAAGTAACTCCCTCTTGTAAACATTCAATCTTCTAGCATCCAACGGGAAACTCACCTGAGCATCAAGGCCTTGGCACTCCCAGCCAAGCACAGCGTCACCAACAGTGACAGCAGCCGGACTAAAATCAAAGTGTGCAAACAGAAGCTAAAAAAAGCTAAAAATAGACAAAATAAAATAACAGAGTCTAAAGACAGTCTATTTTTAAAAGTTAAAAATACAGTTGAAATAATTTTCCCAGGCTTTTGACAGTCAAAGTCTTTTCCATCAGCTCCCAGTAACGCTCCCAAAAGCCCGGGGGGGCAGGGAAGGACAAGAATCCCTGGAGGATCTGGGTTCCTCCGACACCGAAAGGGCCTTATGGTGTCCCACCCCCGTCCCCAGCTCCGCCGTCGCCCGAGGAACCCGGGGGCGAGGCTGCAGCTCCGCCCGCGCCCCCGGTGCCCGTTTCTGGCTCTCCAGGAAGGAGCCCCGAGGCGCGGCCCCTCCACCGAGCGGGCACCGGGACCCTGCCACAGGCGCAGCGGGGGGAGTTCTGCCCCTCCGTGTGCTGCCCTTCGGGGTCCTTCCGTTCGCCAGGACCCCGACACCCCGCCCCGAGCCCCGGGAGGCCCCGCTCCGCGAGGGGAAGCGAAACGCTGCCGGGAAGCGCCGGGGCGGTCGGGGGCGGCCCCGGCTGGACCCCGCCGCGCTCTCCAGGCCCAGCCCCTCGCCCGCCGCCCCCGGGACCCCCGACCCCGCTTACCGGGCGCCCGCGGCGGCCGAACGGAACCGAAAGCGGTGGCGGAAGGGAGCGGGGCGGGCGCGCGGGGGAGCCCGAGGCACCGTAACCCCCCACGGCACCCGAAAGAACACACAGAGGCCACGTCTGCACTATAGAATATATTATAAATTATACCATGCATCCATTAACAAAATATACAAAGCCAACAGAAATATCTCTATCCGAAGCTTGGGCATACATTATCTAAACCCTAGTAAAAAGTAACCTACAGAAAACAGCATTTCACACTTCACCTTTCAACCTGCAATGAAGCGTTCCTCCACAAAGGGTGTAGTGTTTTGTTAGTTTATAGAACACGTCAACACTCCAGGGATGAAGGCAGGGGGGTCCCGCCCAGCCCAGCGCAGAGCAGACACACAGGCTGTGCTGGGAAACTCCACCAGCTCCTTCCATGTCCATCCTCCTCCTCCTCCTCCCAGAGCTACACAAGCCCAAAGGTACTCAAAACTGTGTGTGTAAGTTCAGGTGGGGGGAAAAAACAGAAGTTTCATGTTACAGAAAGATCTTCACCTGGTCCACAGCAGAGAGTTGTACGGGAGTACAGAGAGATGGGAAACACTGCAAAATAGTTCTACTGTATTTCAAAATAAACATTTAAGAGTATATCTTCCACAATCTATAAAAATAGGTTTAAAACAAAAATGGTATGATACATTTTTTTTTCTTCAATTATTTTAATGGTATCTTACCTCTAAGGTTATTACGTCTTTTAAAAAAATGACTACTACTGATCACCAGGTCAGTCACAATACTGATACTGCTTCAGGTACCTCATGACAAAACAGTAACACCTTAGTTTGAAGCAGCAGTAATAAAATATTTTAGGATCAAGGGTCTCTTACTGCAGCAAGAAAAAAGTTTGCTTGAAGGTAAGACCGTATCCACCAACTGCCACCTTCAGCGGGACTGGACTCTGAAAAGGTACCTATGGATACACCACTGCACAGCAGGGGAAGTTGCTCGTTTCTTGTGATTCTTCAGAATCAAATCTCTCTCCGCACATTTTGAAGGGAATTCTTGGATTTCCAAATTAAATACACGCATCTCAAAGCAAGAACTTGTGAGAAAAATTAATCTTAAAGATTTGTCTACAGAAGCACAGGAGCAGACAGAAAGAGGAGACTGTACACTGAAATCTACTGCAGTTAATGCATTTTTCACACTACAGTGCAAGTCACGCAATCCCTACCTCGAGCACTCTTCTCGTTCCTAAACATGACTAGAATTTGTACTCCAATTTAGGTCTAGGTTTCCACACATTCTCTTCTATGTGGTCTTAAAGTAAGAGGTTTGCACTATAGTGAAAAAAAAGAAAGCAGTCAATTCTTTAACACTTTTACAAAGAGCCTGTAAAGATTCTTAGAAAGGTCTTTCTACCCTTACACTCCATTTTTAATAAGATATTTTACATAGGCTGTATTTTCCTGTTAGAGATATGTTTTGCACTATCATTACTAGAGATGGTTCAATCGCTGCTGGTAAATCCACTCTCCTGCTTCATTCTGCTACAAGAAACAATGACTTTCCTGGTGTTCATGAGTTTAGCAGTGGTTACGCTCTCAGACTTTTCAAAAGCTGGTTGTTCAAGATGGCTTTTGTGTACGAGCAACCTTTTTCTTCTAAGAATCATTTGTAAGGTTTAAGTCTGTTACATTACTGTCATGCATTGGACAAATCAATTACTAAATCGTATCAGAAGTAACTTGCTAGTTATAGGGATCTCTTGTAAATTAGGCAAGACTACATTTTACAGCAGCATTTTACATTGGTTCCTATTCCAAAGCTTGTTAAAAGTCAACAAAAGAAGTTTCCAGCTGCCTAAAAAAAATTTGCACACAACAAAAGGGGAAGTTCTCATCTGGGTGGAAGTTTAAATTAATTCTACAGGATTCCATGACAAAAGGATTCAGTACGAAATTAGAAACTTAAAGACTGTAACTGTGAGTTCCAAATAACAGTCGAAATTCTCGCCTCCAATTCCTAAGATGCTGTGACAATCACTGTTCGACATTTCCATCAGAAAAGAGTCAAAAGCTCAAAGAAAAGCCAAAGTTTTAGTCACACCTCCAAAGAGAAAGCAGCTGAGGAGCAGCCCGTTACTGTTGCAGTGTTTAATGTGAGTTTACTCAATGAAGAGGATTCCTCCCTCCACCAGGAAGGTTTAGCATCTGCTGCTGTACCAGTCAGTGTTACTGATCTGGAGCAATTCAGTCACCACTTGGACCATATTGTTGTTGTGCTTCTTCAGCAGCTGCAGGTTTAACTGCCTGTCGCAGAACCCCATCTCGCACAGACTGGACAGAAGAGCGGCGGTGTGCTCTTCCCTGGCTTCAGGCTGCTGGAAAAGAGACAGAATGATAAGCTATGAAAAGATAATTTATTTTTGCCATTTGAAGCAGTCGTCCTGCATTATACTGGCCCTTTTGTCCACAATTAAGCTGTTTCTATTCAATTTCACCGTTCACTTAAAGGTCAATTGCTACTCTTACACACTGCTGTAAGAGCCATCCTTCTGTCCCCGGGGTATAGATTTCCCTGTCTGCTGGTGGAGCAGCATATGTCAAAGGTATGCCCCCAAGCTTAATGCTCCACTGTTGCACGAAGTCCTACATAGAATATTGACTTTATAAAACACAGACCTATAGTTTTAAGGCTGCCATTCTATGAAACTCACATAATATCCAGGGAAGACACTTACCTGCTCTATAATAGGTGGTCCAGCAAATAATGCTTTGTAGGCAGAAGCAGCAACTGACAAAGCTCCTTTAACCAGTTCTCCTGCAATGCTGCTTCCTGGAGGGTATCTGCAGAGAAGTCGGATGTTACGTTAGGGCAATAAAGCCAAGTGCATGTTTCACATGAAGTGCAAGTCTCTCCCTTTGATAAGATGTAGCTCTCATTGGAGAGAACAACCTATGATCCAAAGGAATCACTACTGTTCAAGAAATGAGCTATCCAGGAAGCTCATTCCTTCTTTCTTGATACCTTCTATTAAATCGTGGTTTTATGCTAAAGTACATAAGTTTGCTTTCCATAACATAGAGGGATTTGTAAAGAATCAAATATTCTCACCCAGCAGGGTACACCTCTACCTGAAAGGTGCGCACTGTGAGACATCCATTCAAGCCAGAGTAACTCCCCCTTGTTTTCCATCAATTCTTCAGTCACTTAATATTCTGCTCAATGTTTTGTCTTATTCCTCCAGCCTCAGTATCTCAAGATGCTTAACTTTATAGCTGACTTAGGAAACCCCTATTCTAAGAATCCTGAGATTTTCCAGAGGAAAACCATAGAATTTTAGAAAGATTCAGCTTGAGCTCCCAGGACACTTTTGTTTGCCAATTCTGCATCCTTCAAATTTGTGCCTAAGTAGAAATCAAGATCTTATGAAAATATAGCATTATATAATTCAGCATGTTTCCTTTAAGAAGGGAGGCCTTTCTACCAAAATATTGACTACACCTGTAAGCCAGTGCTTTTTGCTAGATCACTAATTTAGCAGTTCTTAGTTTAAAACAGTATTTGTGAAGTCACAGCTTTGTTACCGTGGATATTCCGAGCACCTCTGTTTACTAGTTAGAACCCCAGAAGATCCTGGTTCATGACTGTCTTCACCACTGGGTTCTGGAACAGGAAGAAAAAATACCATATCAACATGTCCAGTTAATGAGAAGCTGAAGAGATGCAACATAGACATAAGCAGAAGGCAGTAGGACTCAGACCAATATTAATCCTAATAATTTAGTCATCCAGACACAAAATAGGTATACATGGTTCTCACTGCAGTCAAAACAAAAGAATTTCCAAAGTAATTTGGCTCCTTAGTCAGTGGGTGTTTATTTTAACATGACACGAACTGCTGTCTGAGCTCCCAGTGACTGTAACAACAGCTCATTAATTCCAGAGCGAGGTAATCATCCAGATGTCTACAAATACTTCCGAGTACTCTCCTACACTTTCTAATTAATAGATGCTCTTAGCTGATCCACAAAGCCAATTATTTCTTTATTCAAATCTTCTATATAGCAAAATTCCAACACCCAGAGAAAAAAAAACAATCACAACTTGGTAGATTTCTGCTCTCCTCAAGAATGACAAGACATTAAATACAATACTAGGCATAAGGAATAGGTGATGACAACTGTGAATGCACCCTTCATTAAGTACTGTCAATACCTTCTCTTATTTGATTATGAGGAGTGGAAGAGATATTCTCTGAAGCTGGTATGTTTGGTTCCTGGAAGACATGATTCTGAAGAGATGCAAGATTCCTGAGAATATAGAGCAAAAAAAATTACTTTTATTACTTTCATTCTACACGTACACATGTAGGTAAGTCAAGGTCAGATGACAAGAGAAAAAGCTTCGCATGCTCCCCTCCTTCCCTCTCTCGCACTCACCTAACCAGTAAGCACAGGCTTTACCAAGAGTTGCAGAATTCAGGGAATTCACTCCAGAATGTGATAAAGCTTTTGTTCCAACAGTTTCTGTTTGGATACTGAACTTAAGCACCACACCCTGCAGACTCTGGAGCAACCCCACCGTAACAGTTTTGTTCTTGCCCAAGCAGCATACCTCTCTGTCTGGTGTACGGTGTCCGCAATCTCTGGGGTTAATGGCACTACAGCCAGTGTTTGTGACATTGACAAAATATCACTGACACTGTGGGTCTGCGGCTGGCTTCCCCCTTCAGGATTCTCTGCTCCTCTTTCAGGTTCTCCTGCCTTTTCCAGACTGGGCTGAGAAAGAGCTGAACTATACATGGACTCCCCTAAAGGACGACTGGTGTCAAAGCACTCAGGGAGAATAATGATATAATCCTCCGATGAAGCAGAGGAGCCTTGACTTTGAACATCATCTTTATCATCATCTTCCTCTTTGTCAGAATTGCCAGTATCGCTACAGGGGATTGCTCTCTCATCAGGCAGGGGAATGTCCCCTAACAGGAAAAGAAAAAAGTGAAGCATTAACAATTGTCCATTTCGTATGGATAACACCAACGACCGTACTGTCTCACATATAAAAGGCAAATATTCAGAAACAGCTGTAAACCTTTGCTGCCGATATTAATGGTATAATTTTCTTTGTCTATTGGGGGGAGGTGGGGGTGCAGCGTGAAAGAGCAATAGATGTTTCTATTAAGCCTATGCAGATATGCTACTGATAGTAAAGCTTATAATAAAAACAGGAATAAGAGCTACACCAAGAAGTTAAACAGTAGCTTTCAGCTCCTAAAGTATGTGCATCACAAAGTCCAAAGCACCTACTTTGAAAAAGCACCAGCCATGCACAACACATAAGCACTTATTTGAATATCCCACTGGAACCTTTACGTCTCAATTTAACTTTTTCTTTTTTAAAGCAGCTGTTAAACTAGCTGCTTGTTCAGAGTCCTGACACCAATTTTCTGATGTAATATTGTTTCTCTCAATCTAATAAGGATCAATTTCCTAGAACTGTGTCAGATCTTTTTACAGCTGATTTTTTTGGTAGCCCTTATTACAGCTTTATCTTAAATTCAAACCTATTTTACTTACCACAGTCAATTTCTCTCGTTGCCTCTGACTGATCAATCTCTGCTTCCTTTTTGGAAGTGTATTTAGTTTTTATCCTAGGAGATTCTTCATTTACCGTATTGCCACTGAAGGTGTCTTGCAATGCTTGTAAAGAGTCTAATACAACAATCAGAAAAACAATTAGAACGATATCACCAACTGCAATTGCATTGGCAATTGGTGGCCAATGTCTGACTGCTAAAAAGTAAAGCCACAGAAGCCAGCTAAAGACAGCACTTACTCTTCAGGATTTTCTTTTTTTGTGGGGGCTTATGGTCAGGTGCAGCATCTAGGGTGAGAGAGCGAATGACAGTTTCGCAGACAAACTGAGTCCCGCTCATATCTTCTTCCCCTTCTTCCTGGTTCAATGGATGTTCAGCTTTCACTTTCACTATGCAAGAGTCTGCAGGAAAGCAAGCTTCCGCCGTTCCTTTGAAATGGAAACGTATCAGATTTTAATACCACTACAAGGAAATGTAAGCATAAGAAGAATTTTTTTAGGCTAGCCAAGGCTAATATCGACTCTATGTGTTAATTCTTTTAAAAACTGAAAGATTTTGGAACTCAGTTCAAGTTGAATGTGAAAGTGATTGAGAAGTGAGGGCCTCACCTGGAGTGTGCGAGTATAATCTAGTCTATAAAAGGCAAGTTGTCAATTCTCCCAACAATTCTAGTGGTTGGACAAACCAAAGGAAGCATTTGTATTTCTGAATTCTACATATATTACATTCCAACCTCTACAATCAGAGAGTAGAATCACACTACAGGTTTACGAGCCAAACAACTGCTTGTTTTTCCACCCAAGGGAAAGACAGGAGTTAAAGTTCTTTTTAGACATCAAGACTGCTGACCGCACAAAAGTGACAACATCCTCCTCCCCTCACCTCCAGGCTCCCCACAACTACTGCTTACCAGGCACTGGTTTAAACGCACTCCCCTCGTTCTCCTCCTCTATCTGCCCTAAGCCAGGTTTCTCCAGCAAGGGGCTGTCATGTGGCAAAGGGGACATGCATGGAGTCATGTCTGAAAAACAAAGGCAGCAAAGATAATTGGCACTAAAGGAGTAGGAACCTTCCTTCCTCCAGCAAGCAACCTGTCTAGAAGTTATCCTTTTTTAAGGGATATTCTTCCAAGACTGAAGAAACCCAGTTATCTTACAGGATAATTTGGAGAAATAAACAACTAGCTTTGCATTACACTGGCACTGGCTGACCCAAGAAAATGGCAGCCTTCTTCAGTGTCTGGAGTCTCATGGTCTTGGGGATGTGAAGCTGAAAAGAAGCCAAGACTGAAAAATACAAAGCACTATCAAATATATCCTCTAAGACTACAGCAAGAATTTAAATGAAAAGACAGAAGAGCTGGGAAGACACTCTAGCCTGAAGATCAAATAGTCTTTTGCACAAGTAAGTTCAGCTTTTCATTGGGTAAACAGTTAACTCGGAATGCTAGAGACAGCACATAGAGTATCAGAAGAACCTTACCAACAGGAGTATTGTGTGGCACTCGCTCCAATTCCTGCACAATATTAATATCCAGCAGCTCAAAGGACAGCAAATCCTACACAAAGAAACAGCACACAGTTTTCCTCAGCAAACCCCGAAACGGAATCTTATGCTGTACTTCCCAGCATCAGATTCCATTAACTTGCAAATAATCTTCTCCACTTTGGTAGTTACTCAGCATGATCTGAGAGGTCACTTTTCCCATAATGGATATCCATGTTGTGGAATATCGGACACAAAAGAGGTTAGCAAGAGGCAAAGGTCAGTACTCCCTTGCTAGGGGCCAAAGACTCAACCCTGTGACTCCTTATTGAGAATCTGTCCTGCACACCTTCTGTACAGTGACAGCCCCCAATACCAATTCGAAAAAAAACTAGTTCTGCTATATAAAATGCAATAAACTCTTCCTTAAAATATAGTGGCTATTCTAGAGCCCAGAAGCTTCTTATAGATGTCTACGTATCTAGGTATCAGACTCAAGGTGGTTTTGTTTCATCTCTACTTGAATTTTAGCACTTTACCTGTGCGGTGAGAAGATCAACGGATGGGATATAAAATTCTCTCTCACTTGGCAGATTTTTGATCTTTAAAGGAATAGTTGGCAGAGGTATTTCAGCCTGCTCCACGATTTCACCCATCAGCTGAGCACCTGCTTCTGTCTTTAAGGAAGCATCCTGCCAAAGCAAAAAAATAATGCCCCAGAAGCCCCTTAGGCAGGCAGCAAATACAACAGTTACATGAAATGCAAAGCCTGAATATTGTGTACAAGAACACAAGTAACTTGAAAAGAGATTTAACTCATTTTAGATCCAAAAAGACAAGATCTAACATAGAGAAATCCTGCAGTGTTTCAGTTCAATCAAAGAACTAAACAAATAGGCATGGGATTAGATATCAGCCTGTTGCACCTATCAAAACGAACAACCATCTTAGAACTCACAAATGCAATAAACGTTGTGCTTCTTTTCTATTAAAAATAAAAATTAGAAGCAAACAACTAAAAGAACCTCCTGGAAATCAATATAGTTAGGGACACTACGCCATTGCGCCAAACAATACTCTTTGCTCCTTCTACTAGGCAACTCAAACCCCAAACGCCATACGAGTTACTTGCCTGTTTGGTGCTGGAAGCGTTATCCTTCTGACAGCAGCTGGAATCCTTCCAGTTGCTTTCTAGATAGTCAGTAGCTGGTGAGGGATCCACAACAATACTGCACCAAATCCTGGGCCCAAACTGTTCCCCTCTGTGCGACAGTCGCCAGTGAGAGGTGTAAGTTCCTTCTATGTTAGGAGCTACAAACTCAACTGAAACAGTTCCTACTTGTCCCGATGGAAGGGATGGCACTAACACATCTTTTTTTTCAGAAGATGCCAAGGTCAGATTTCCCCACATAAGTTTCAGCTGAAACATACAACAGAAAAAACAGAAATTAACTTCACAAGCTTCTTTGCAAACTGTGGGCAGCAAGGTTGGGCACTCAAAGTTCCTCTGCTGAAAGGCCCTGCAGATGCTAGGCCTGGCAAAGAGCGGCTGCTAGTGGACATTCTCACACTAGCCACTATCGCCACAACTTCCCATCTTTCAACATGAAATCAGTCACTCACACAGGAAAGGCTTTTTGAAGTCAGAAAAGGAACACATCCCTTGTAAACAAGGGGGAACTCTAACATTTTAACAGCACTGGAAGACATGTTCAGTGATGTCAATCTTGATTGCTGTCCCAGACAGCTTATTGTCCCAGAATGCCCAGTTTGTGAATTAACACACCAAATGGAATGCTAAACGGGTTGTGACAGAGAATTCAGATTCCTAATGGATATAAATATTATCTTCCAGGACTATTTTAGTGTGTAAAATAATAGCAAAGGAAAGATACCTTTGTGTCTGAGCTCCATTCCACATTGCCAGTATTTTTCATTCGCCAGTGTTTGATAAACTTTGTTCCTGGTTGCAAGTGAGTCCCATCTGGCAAATTCTCATCCACAAATACCGCACTCAGTGTTGGGACAATTGCTTGGCAGGGTTGACTAGGACTCCTGGGATTGAAGGGGAGGAAACAAACAAAAAAATACACCAAGAAACCACCAAGATTGAGGAATTCCTTCCGCTGCTATTTTTACTGGCTAAAAATGGAAGAGGCCGTTTAGTTTGTTTTCTTATCTCTAGAAGTGTTTCAAAATTCTAACATTTTAGCTACTGTTTTCATCTTAAGTCTCAACACCACATAGCTGTTTGCTTTCCTTTGCTTAAGGAAAAAAGAAACACATCAAACCAAGATTTGCATGTTTGGAAGAGTGCTATTATAATTACAGAACTCGGTTTTAACAGAGAAAAGTTCACTGTTCTTCACTTACTTTGGTTTAGTCTCACAGAACTTTGGGCTCTGCTATTCTACTAGAGAACAAAATTGTCATGTTTATGATGTTGAATCAATAAAGATTATGCTATAGTTTAATGCTAGTGTCTTATTTGGCCTTACAAACAATTTTTTCAGCAAGATACTGCAGGTTTTTTCCTGAAAGGGGCTCAAAGAGATTTAATCCAAAGCTTTACTGTTAATTTGGGCACACAGAGGGGACTGGTGAAGCAGCTCATTGGTTTTGTTCCTGTAAGATGCCTGTTCAGCAAAAAGGAAGCAAAGATAGCTATTTCAAGCTCCCCACAAACGTAAAGTAACTGATTAATGTTAATTTGACATTTAAGTGCCCTAAATGGATGGAATGAATTAAATAAACAAGAACTATATAAGTTTTACGCCTGTTCATTCATAAAACCAAAGTGAGCAGAAAAGGCAAAGTGGCTGCCTGCAAAGGCTGCTGTCTAGTGAGCCTCAGCCTAAGATCGCATAAAAAATAATAATAAAAAAAAAGAGCACTGAACATAAGTACACAGAACGTACTTGATGTTATGCAGAGACACTTAACAAAGCAGGAAGACACAGGCTTTTTTGAAACTGGCAGTAATGTTAATTTACACTGTATGCACATGCATGCATATGTATATATGTAAATCCTTGGCAGTCCCCTTCCTCCTAATCTATATAAACCATCAGTCTCTTTTTTTCTTCTACTCTCCTCCCAAGTAAAAACAATAAAAAAACCCTCCACTTTGCAAGTTTCAGTTAGACAAAATCCTCACAGAGTCCAATGACAAATGATACTTTAAATGAGCCATTTCGTAACCTTCCTCCTGTTACTTTAACTTAGCTCACAGCAAAGGACAGACAGCACAACTAAGGAGCGCTCAGCAAACAACATCTCTTACGTGAAGGTATTCAGCTGGAGACTCTCAGATTTCAGAGTTGGTGAGCCACCAGTTTCCAACACATGGACAGAGTTCCACAGATGAATTTTCCTGTGCAGTTTTAGCTGCTTTTTGAGCTCTCGGACCTCTGCCTTTCGCTGTTTCTTCTCTGCTCGTAATCTTTGCTTTTCTGCCTTCAGAAATCTTTTGTCCATCTGTTTCTGAAGCCTGCAGAGAGAATAAGCCACCTTGCTACAATACATTAAATTGATTAGAATTCAGCTTTAGCCAACAGAGTCTTAGTCTCAAAAGGAACACTCCTGGCATTCTCTCACACTTTTAGACTGGAAAACAGATGATTTTAAAAGAACACCTTTATAGTTGCTTGTGAAGATATTTTGAATGGTCTCAGTGAAAGAGCAAACTTAAAGGCAGACTACGGTATGCTCAAAGAAAAAGCAAGCTCTCAAAGTTTGCTACCCACCTATGACACAAAATTTTGTCTTTTCTACTTTGTTATTAAAAATGCTGTAAGATTTATGACTTGGGCCACTTATAGGCATATAGCTATTTTTAGCTACTTGCAATAAAGTTTGAGTACCATTTACATTTCTTGTTATCTCTAAAGCTAAAATAAAAGCTGAACATCAACCCCAATACAGGTGTTGCCACTTTGCTATCAGGATAATCCTCTCAGGTACTGACAGATGCCACCATTTACCTAACTTGCTCCAGAGTAGCAGGCAGGCAAGGTGAGAACTCTGCCAGGTTGTAATTCTCAGCAACACATAGCACAGGCCTCCGCAGCTTCAACAAGACGTGATTAGGATCATGTGCGTATGTTCCTGCTTCACACTGTTCACAAATATTGTAGGCTGGACAAAGGCTGCAAAGCAGGCAAAGAATTAATGCACTAGAAAAAGACACTGAAAGTTAATTAATCCTTACATTTCTGCACAGAAACAACTGTGTCATACTACCACTGTAACATTGTAAACAGTGCCCGAGTTAAACAGAAGCTGGTCCTCTCACTTATACATCAGTATTTGGGGCCATCTGGAATATCTAGATCAGTATCTCTCTTCTTGGCAAAACTGCAACGCACTTGTCGCTTCCATCTTGAACACACATGGAAAAAACCTGGTGCTTCCTTTATCACAAGTGACTAACAATTGTTGCTATAAAGGATAAAACATTATACTGAAATCCAATGCCAGAAACAGCATCTTATGAAAGCACACTTATGAAAATAGAGGGTAAGTCAACTGAAGTACTCAGGGATGCAAAGCAGGTTGCTCCTGCAGGAACAGGGCTGGTAAAAAACAGACCGTCAGCTCCTGCCAGCAAGAAAAAGAAACATCCAAAGAAAAATCCCTGTTGGCATTACATTCACTGCTGCTGTCTAGTCCTAAAATACTATCCTAAAAATAAAAACCTCACTTTTGACACCTCATTTGAGACACTCCTCAAAACCTATTTCATATTATTAAACTGACAACAGTAAGATCATCCAAAAAAAGCACAACCTGCCTTAGTCTCATTGACTGTCAGAACTAAAGGACTACTACAGACTCATGGTTATAAGTTTTGCTTTTTTGTTTAGTTAACTGAATGGAAACATTTTCCTTTACAATTATTGCATGCTATATCAAAAAAAGACAAAAAGTGTTTGAGAAGCAAGCATAGCAAGTGCAGTGAAGTTCTCTCACTCTGTTTTAACAACCACACTTTCTCAGAATAGCATTAATCCTGCTCTTATGCAGATAAGGTCTACCCACTGCCAAGAACACAAGCTGTTTGAGAGACACATATAGAGGTTCTGAAATGTACAGCACGCTGCAGATCAGAAATCTTGAAGTCTAGGACATCAAGATAGTTTCTCAGACTCTTTCCCATGCCCTACACATTCGGTTTCCAACACTCCCAGCTCTCAGCATACGCTACCTGCACTGGTAGCGAACTCCAACAATTCGGGCCTGGCAGTTGCAGCAGGAGATCAGCCAGTCACACTGGTTTCCATTCACTGACTGGCTCTCTGAAGCTGGAGGTGCTGCTGTAATAGAGCTCTCGGAAAAATCTGGAGGCTGATTCTGATGAACGAGCTTTTCATACAGCTTCTGTTCCAGTTTCTCAACAGTTTCCTTAACTACTTGTTCCCTGAACTGGAAAAAAATTAAAGCAGTCATGGATGAGACTGACCCACATGGCTTCAAAAGTTCAATTACTCATCCCAAGTCTCCCAATCTATAAATCACAAAGAAGCTCAGAATCCACTTCCCATCCTCTCAGCACATTCCAGATGAAACTAAACAAGTATCACATTCCTCAAAGAGGATTTGTATTTTAGAGAATACCAGCCCATTGGTTTTAACAAGGAAAATTAAAAATCATATATTCATGTTGACAATATTAAAGTTCTTCCATAACCTTGCATAAGGGCAAAGAAATTAATCTCTGATGCAATTAACACAAGTCCTAACAAATCCCTCTGGAGTCTCTATCATCAAGTCCTGATTTTGTCCACTAGGGATGTTTTAAATACAACCATTAAGTTCCCTACCTTCACTTTGTGTAAAGAAGTGGCAAAGGAAGGGAGATGCTAGAAAAAAAAGCTTCAACATAAACGCATATACTAGTGCACCACTGTACCTTTTAGTTTCAAGAACTCACTAGCTAATTAGTTCTTAGCATTCGTATACAACTGCTTCTCAGTGATATTTATCAGCTGTTCAAAACAAGTTAACATCCACATCTTAATAATCTATAGGTTATACTCATTGGCCTCCTGAAAGTATTTTCTTAAACTGAACAATCAAGAAAAGCAAGGTCATCAAATGCATCAAATCCCAGGAAACCCTAAGTATTACCCTACTTAAACTTGTCAAATGAGAGTCTCCAACAGCAACACTATATTTCATGCCCACTCTCATCATGAGTGCCCTGAAGTTCCTACAACTATCTGGAGTGCAACAAGGATTCTAGCACGGGGGCTACTTAAAACTACACTCAATTAAGTCCATAAACCAAACAATCCACTTTTGACAAGAAGTGGCATGTATCAAACTCAAGAGAACACCTACGCTGTACATTCGTGGATATCTAGTATCCATTTATCATCACAAAAGCAAAGCCATTAGATGCCTAAATGCACTTTAAAATCTTGGTCACCAGTTCCAAGAGCAAGTGTGGTCAGATGTACAGAGTTAGGCATCACAGGTATCTTTTCTACCCACAGCTTCTTACGTATTCCTTTAAGAATACTGAAATACAGAAGAAAACGTACTTACTGTTTCCAAGTAGCTAGTAAACCATTCAGGAGGATTTTCATTTGTTCTTCCTATTCTAGTGTGATTTAACTTTTGCTGTGGGAAAAACAAACAAAACAAACACACCACAAAAATAAGTCACAAACCTTAAGTGTGCAAATCTGCAAAACACCTCGATACACCAAGTCAACCACTTTCAAATATCTCTCCCCTCGAGTGCCTTTACAAAAAAAACCAAAACAACTCAAGTTCTTTGGAAAACAGTGGAAAAGCAACACAAGGAAGTCACTGACATTTTCCTGAAAGATTTCTGCCTTATTAGCATTTGAGTGTAATTACACATCAAAGCCAAAGAAATTAAGTCAACTAGAAGTTACTACATGGCAATCAGGGCTTCAGGAGACCAATACTTAAGAATGGTCAACAGGAAAAAAAATCTGTATTTCTAAATGTAGCATCAAAATATCCTCTTGAAGACATTCAATTTTACAAGCTTCAACTGGTACAGGTAGCTGAAAATGAAAACTCTGAGTTTAGAAGTTGGTCTTCATGTAAGGCTAAAGATGATGATCAGTCTATAAAGTGAATTACACTTATGAACTCTTTGTTTTAATGAATATATAATCAATTTCTGCATCCTACCTGCATTGTCAGCTCCATTTCATTTTTTAAGTCTTCCTCTAACCCCTGAGCTAGCATGGAATAGTGCGAAAGAGGCTTCTTCTCATCTTTAAGAAGTGCTAACTTTTCTGTCACACTTTTTTCATGTAGTTGCGAGGAACAAGAATACGAAGTTTCTTTCAGAGAAGAGTTTTCTTCATACACATTCATCTGAAGTTGATTTCCTTGTTTAACTGCAATCTAAACAAACAGTACATACATAGATACATATGTACTCCACTTGAAACCAACATACAAAATCCTGTAAAAATACAACACTAAACTGGAGAGGTTAGGGAAATACTAACATACACAAAAACTGAGAGAAACACCAAGGTACAGTCAGCTGATAGTCTATTCTGCCTTTCTTAAAGTTTACCAATATGCTTATTAGAAAGTTTACTAAAAGCAAAAGGTTAATTATCCAGATATTCTGCAGATTTTTTTCAATCTGCAATAAAGCTGTTCATATGAGGCAGTAAACAACAGAGCTTCTGTCCAGGAACTTACAGTAAATTTCAATTTGTTTTTATTTTTAAATTGTTATCAGATTTGAAATTCAGACCATGAACAAAAAGTTCAGAAAGCATTAGTACTGTACAAATGAAATTTAAAGGAATACAATTCTTATTTTGTCTAAGTAAAACTAACTGCTCATGAAGTAATTAAGCACTGATACCAATTAAAATTTTACTGCCAGAGAGTACAACATTAGAGTCTACATGGCAAGATCTTTAAAGGATCCCACTAGAGCCCAGTATCTCCAATCGTGGGATTACTGTTTAAGTGTTTGAGAAAGACAGACATTTAACCAATGAACTGGCTGCTCAGGGCCCTGAACTACAACTGCCTATTCAACTCATTTATACAAATCAAGATTAGCCTGTATGGAAAAAAATTGTAGCAAAACATTCAAGGTAGTGTTCAAAGCTATAAACTGAGCCATTCAGACTTCCATGCGCCCGGTAATGCTGCTTTTTTTCTCAGCTACACCGAATTTAATTGGAGAAGGATGAATATATTGAAAGAAGTCAAAGAGCGCAGTTACCTTCAGAGCTTCTTCATATTCCTCTAAAGAAAAAGGGAAAGAAATGTGAATTTTTCCCATGTCAAACAACAGATGTAAATTTAGCACACAGTATTTAGGGACCCTTACATCAAGGAGCGTCTCCCATAACTTCAGTAAAGTCTTTTAAAATAGTGCTACTGAAGGAAGAAGTTGTATATATAGCACAAGCAAATGTCCTCACAGCCTAGAGACTTAACATTTCATTAATTTAGTAATTTCCAACTTGTTCCTATAGATCAAAACCTCCTTCCTTTGGGAAGAATTTGATACCCAACCATACATAAAATCAAAAAAATAAATAAAAAAAAAAAAAAATCAAGAAGTAAGCATTCTCAACTGCTTTTCCAAAAACTTGTATGACAGTTGGGGTCTCTTTAGTGATTTCACTTCAGTAAAGTAGCAGCTCACCTTTGCTATTCACAGAGACCTGCAAAGAGAAATAGTAGTGAGTAATAGCCACCAATATATTTTTGTGTTTCTCTTAAAATTAACACGCTTTCAGAATAACTGTACTTTTATCCAGAGTTTCCAAAATGCCACTCCTTCAGATATTTGTCATTGCTGCCTTGTTTAATCATTAGTCAGTGTTGGGGTGTTCTTTATTAGGTTTGCACAACAAGCAAGGTCTCTGGCACCCACCAGCATCCAAAACAAGTGTGGGCTCATCAACTGGAAGTCACCTGGCGCCAGTACTGCTGGGTTCACTACACAAGTACACAGAGGTTGGACCCAGCTGCTCTTAACATCCAACTTAAAACACTTAACTACTTTTTTGATTTAGATACAAGCCAAGCCCATCTTCCACAGGTGCTCATTTATAAATTTTGCATGTAGAAGTTACTAATACAAGAAGCTATTTAATCACTACAGCACTGCATGATTGTGAACAATGCCTGCTCCGTTAGTATTTGAAAAAGACCTCTAACGGATGCATCTATAAATTTATATAGATACAGGCTGGAAAATAAGAGGAGAGTCTTTCTCATAATGTTGGTGGAAGCATCTTGACATTTCCCCATAGAAGCAAAAAAAAAACCCACAAAACCAAACACTCAAAGACACCCATCTCTGCAATTTAGTAGAGCTACAAATCAAGTAGTAAAACACAAGAGTTTGCAAAAGTTACGTTCTATTTGAGAGCTACATTCTACTCCAAATCTCTACATAAATAGAAAGAATACGAGAGCGTGAGGTTACGCCAAGCAGGAAGTTACTCAACAAGGACAACTAGAAGTAACTAATTTGTTTTCTAAGTCAGTAATCTGCTTGGAGATTATAGCATTTGCATAAAACAAGCAGAGGATTTGAGTACACCAGACCACTGAAGTAAACATGTGCTAATGACAGGGGATTTACATTTTTCAGAGGAAGGAGTGTAGATTGAAGAGACAGGGCTTTACCATGGCTGCAAACACAAATAGTTACAACTACCTAATCCTGATAAAATGAAAAATGAGAAATCCCTTAACAGACGCATCCCGACCTCAGAGCACACAGAACCACTGGCTGTTTCTATGGGGTGGCGAAAAGAAAGGCAGAAGCTCCTAGAATAATATTTTAAAATAAGTATGCCACCTTAACAGTAAAATCACAAGACTAACTATTTTCTTATCAAAGGGGCAAAAACATCACCTCCAATCTGCAATATAGACACTCCTGAAGGACCTGCTACAAATTACCAAGAGGCAGAAAGGTTCACACCAGACATATTTTGGTAGGCCCGTTGGGAGGGTAGGGAGTATTTTACCTCATCATTATCCTCATCAATGTATTTGATCTGAATATTGTCCAGGTCAAATGAAACTTTAACCTGCAAGGCAAAAAGAACACACAACCGCAGTGAGACAGGACTACAGATATTGTCAGTTAATCATGATTATTAGTCAAGAAAATGTTTTAACCCTTCTGCCCCCCTCCAGTTTCTCAGTTGAAAAAAACCTGTTTTACAAAACTCATTCTTCTGAAGTTGAACAACTCTCCCCAGTGCCTTGCCTCCAACCTTTGCTAACTTTCTATAATGAAAAGAAAAAAATGCTTTTTTTTCCATGTTTCACCGCCCCTATTTAATGTTTACCCCAAAATAAATAATAATAACCTTTCCATTATAAGAGGACTAGCTCAGGGTTAACGAACTCAGGCATGGTAAACACTGCAACATACAAAGGTTAAAGCCAACAATCACCAAATGCTAGCTTCCAGTTATAAAGCACAAGGGAGACAGCTCACATGGGTGATCAGCCTTCTTCCCACAAACCTATTTGTATTTTGAGAAACTAGGATTAATTCAAGTACTAAAAAGAGCAAAGTATCTCATTATACCGCTCACTGTATATCAGAACATATAAATCCATTACACAGATCAGAATTTGGAGAATAAAGCTGAGCAGCTATTTTGTATTTTGCCTTAACAGGGCAGAAAGAACAGCATCAAATTAACCATAAATGATGGTGGTTGCTTCCCTGTGTTGAGTAACAACAGTCTTTGCTGCTCATGTGCATTTTTTGCATCATTTACCTACACACACTGTATTTTTCTCGACAGACACTCTCTCTGAAAAACTGCTTTTTGCGAGACACATTCTACTAGCCCAGGCCTAACAGAAGCAGTGCTAGAAGCCAGCAGATGGCTGGGACTTACACAGCGCCGTAAGAGCACAACGACATAGCAACATACATCCTGCAATGAACGTGCAACAGGCAGGTTCTTCCAGTGATATATCCCAAATTAATTTGGGGAGTGCAGCAAGGGAATCAACTCAGTTTGTCAAGATGAAGCAGTGATCTGCATCTACATCACCTAATACCACAAATTGTTCCTGTTAAACTCAAACCAGAACCAGAGATTGGGTTATGCCTTATAAACATCAGACACATTTAATAATACATTAAAACATAGGAAAGACTCAGTTTAACGGATACTATCTTGAAACAGATATTCACACAACCTAATGCAGAGACACCCAGTGGTACTACCTTGGTTAGAGAAACATTATTGTAATGGAACACCACGCCTTGAACAAACACACCCTCACTCTCAGACTATTTAGGATTAAGGGCAACACCATGCTTACATAGCAATCTGCTTCCAACTTTGATGCAAGCAGGATTCTGACTAGTTCAGACATTCCTGCAGCGTCCACTTGTCAACAACCGTTTTAAACCTGAACTAACCCCTCTCCTAGAAGACCAAAATACGATGAGCTAAAATGAAGCAGTTCGAACTTTAAATTTGAGTAATTCACAATGCAGGAACCTCCTACAAGGTACAATGGAATATGTTGGCTAAAAAAAGAACTGAAAGAGAGAAAATAAAATATGGTAAAGATCTCTTAAGATGCAACTTTGAGAGCAAGCTATAAAAAAAAAAACCAAACCAGAACAGCTGCTACTAAATTTAAAGAAAAAAAAATTAAAAAAAAAAAATCACTGCAGCTTCATCATAGCCGAGAGAATCCTTACTACACAATTTCAACTTCAGCTAATGCAGGAATTTGCACTAAATAACACTGGAAATAAACATTCAAACAAAAACTCTTCAAATATATCAAGCGCATGATACACACACCTTCATAAGTAGCCGTCTACCCGTGTATAGCCCACTAACACATCCAGCTATATCCCAACTAGCACACACAAGGTACCAGGAAAAAAAAAAAAAAAATCAAAAACGTATGTTAGTGATTCAGCATCCCAGAGAGCACAGATAAGTCTTCAGGAAAACACTCTATAAGCAACAGAGGCGTATGACTTCACCACATATACTTCAGAGAGTACAGAACGGGAGACAAGAGGCACAGACTGTACTTTACAGGAGTAAAGTGCCAAAATCAAGTATCCACAACTGCGGGAGAGGGCAAAGCACACAGCTAAGGCCACCTGCTCACACAGAAAAACAAGAGACCCATAAGAAACTTTATCCAAAACAGCTTCTCACGCCACTCTAAGTATACAACAGGAGTAAAAGTCACCGTTAACGCTAAAAGCGAAACTGAGACCGCAGCAGAATAAAACAACAGTTCTAACAGTCTGTGAAACAGGGAACACAGCTTAGGAACTCGAGAGAGAAGACGCCGGGCCCTTGGAGAGGCGCTTACGCTCCCAGCGCCTCACCGCGACAGCTCCCTAGGGCTGCTGCCGCGCTCACCATGGCCTCCACGTCCGCCCACGTCGTGTGCGCCGAGTCTGACACCAGGAAGCTCTGGGTCTCCCCGCAGCAGGTGACGCGGAGATTCACCTGCGGCTCCATACCGCGCTCCCGAGGAGGCGAGGGAAGCCCTGTCAGCCGGCCCGACGAGCCTAACATGGCGGACCGAGCCGGGCCTGCCCCGCGCCCTCCGCGCGGCACTATTGGCAGCAATGCCTGCCACTCACCTGCCCCGCCGCCCTGATTGGCCGGCGGGGGCGGGGCCAGGCGCTGTGGAACCACAACAACAAACAGACCGGGGAGCGCGCACGCGGGGGCGCGCCGCCAACAGACACGCACTTCCGCAGCTGCGCCGCGCCTCCCACAATGCACCCCGCCGGCCCCTGCGCACTCTGACGCAATACGTGCGGTGGGGTCACGCGGCAGCGGCAGAGCCAATCAGCTGTGCTCTTTCCTGCCCCACCACGCCGCGGCGGGGGCGGAGCGTCACGCGACAGGAAGGAGCTAATAAGAGGACGCTTCTCGGCTCACGTGCTGCGACTGGGGCGCGCGCGATTGGCTGCTGGGCGCGCGGCTTCTGGGGGTGATGGCAAAGGCGCGAAATGCGGTTGCGGCGGGCGGCCCCTGAGGGCCATGAGCCGGGTCCTCGTCCGTTCCGTCCCGTCCCTGCGCCCGCGCTGCCGCCGCGTGAAGGTGAGGGGGGTTCTCTTTGTTTGCGACGGTCGCCGCGGGCCCTCCCCGCGCCGGTGGGTGCGTGCGGTCCCCGGGGCCCTTGGCGCGAGCCCCTCTGCTGTCCCCTCCGCGCCCTTTCCCGCCGAGAAACGCCCCTTTCCCCGCTGTTGGTGCGCCCTCGCTGAGTTTCCGCTGGGTGCTTCTGTGACCCTGCAGGGACTCGGCAGCGGGTGTCCGTCAGCGCTCGGCGCGGGAGCAGCGCTGCCCTCCGGCCTCGCCTCGGAAGTAGCAGCGAAGCGTTGGGTGCCGTCAGCAGGGTCTGGAGGAGCCGGGGGCATGGGATGCAGGAGACCGGAAACCAAGGGGATTGCTTTTTTTTTCCTTTTTTTTTTCTGTAGAGTACCTTTGGCTGTGAAGGATGGACTTCTCGGTGACGGCTGCCGGAGAGGTACAGAGCGTGCTTTCGGCCATGCAGAAGAACTTGGAGTGCCCAATATGGTATGCTAGGAGAATAACCAGAACTCTCTTTTAGCCTTTTGGTTTTCTCTTTATTTTCAAATGCTTTGTCAGTTCTATGGGTTATCAGAAAGCAAAAATAATTGTATTTTAAGGCTATGTATGTTGATGTTTCGTAAGGCTCGAGTGAGAAAGTGCTAGACAAAACCTATATTTTGCTCTTATGTTATAAAAAAATAAAATTTACTAGTACAACCTAAATGTTTTGGTCCTTGATTCAGTTAAGAAAAATGTAGCTGCTGGATTAGACTGTTTGTAAAGCAGCCTGGATCTTTACGCTTTGTCTCTAAAAGGTAAGTGAGGTCTGTAGTTTTTTAATGCAAACAAGTGCTGAAATGAAAAATTGTCAGGTGTGTCCTACTTCTCCTCCCCACCAAGATTTTTTAATTTTTTTTTTTTAAGTTCAGAAAGGTGGCTGTATTTCTGAATCTTACTTTGTTGCTCCTATTTTATATGTAACTTCTGTGTTCTTGTGTTCCTTCATTTTTCTTTTTGTAGCTTGGATGTGGTAAAAGAGCCAGTTTCAACAAAATGTGATCACATATTCTGTAGGTAAGTTTGAAAATTCATAATTGCAATGCTTAGTCAGTCTTTCTTACTCTCCACATATACTACTTCTCTTTAGTGCTAGTGATGTATACTGTGTTTTGATAACTTAATGTGTAGCTATATTAGGGGAAAAATTAATTCTGAATAAGAAATAACTGCAGTTTCACAGAAGTGTCAAAGGGGATTGATTAATTCATTGTAACACCAGAACAAGAATACAGGCATTCAACTTGATAACAAAGTTTTTCCACTGAATGCCATGGGGCAGTTTTAAAGAAAATAAAATCCCTTTTGTTCCCATTGTGATTATTGTTTTGTCCTAGGTTCTGCATGTTCAAACTCCTCAGCAAGAAGAAAAAAGGTGTCACCCAGTGTCCTCTGTGTAAGACTGAAGTTACCAAGAGGTAATAATGCATTTTTGCATTTTGAGGATGAGAAGTTTGAAATCTAAGACAAAGGTAATCATTATCTCAAAAGTGTCTTGGCAGAAGACTAAAATAAAGAAGAAAATGTGATTATTAAGTAGACTGTCACTTTGTAAAGGAGTAACGCTTTAGTGCTTTACATCAATATAAACTTTTTTCGAGGGATCGCAGGTGAAGACACCGTCCTCAGCAAACGTTTGTGCTATCAAGTATAGACTGTATTATTGTTCAGTTGTTACAACTGGATTGTCTGTGCTAAACCTACAGGAGGAAAAATATGATTTTTTCATTTTGTGATAGTTTTAATTCCCATAGTAATGATTGTTTTGGGGAATTGTGGTGTTATTCCTTAGCAACAATTCCTCATTGTCTCATCTTCGATTTCGGAGTTTTATTCCTTTTTTTGTTCAGCCTAAGTTCCAGGAGAACTGTTAATAGTTAACCCACACGTTTGTCTTAAAACAATTCATGTTGTGATGTTATTTCAGAAGTCTGAAAGAAAATTCCAGATTTAAGCAACTAATTGAAGGATTGTTGGAAGCTATCCATGCATTTGAGCTTGACACTGGAGTAAAGTGTAAGTGTTGTGAATGTATACCCCCACTTTTTAAAAAATTAGATTGTTGTTTATATTTTGGGAAACAAAATACTGTTGTGAGCAGGTGGTGGTTTGTGGGTTTTGGTTTGTGGTTTTCTTTTACTATATTGTGCTATAAAAAATATGTTTTCTTTTCAAATGTTTTTCAACTTGTTCAGTCATTCTAAAATCACTAGTGTTAAATCCTGTTCTTGTTAGATGATCCATATAAGCAAAATTGGTTGGAAAAATTAGTTGGCAAGATCAAGATTTTACTTAGTACTTGAAGAGTACTCATAAAGAACAACTAGACTAATAATTCAATCAGATTTTTCTTTGACAATTGTATTTTAGCTGTGTATGTGCTGGTTGCATTGGGTCTATGCAAGGCTGTTTGATTAATACATAATACCTGTCGTCATGCCCAGTGTAAGAAAATATGTTTGCTTTTTTCTCCTATTGATATTTTTCAGTTTTAAATCATCATCACTTTCCTAAAACATCCATAGAAGCCACTGCTGCTGAGCTCCCATGTAAAGAAAGTTCTGTCATCCAAAGTAAGGGCTTCAGAAACAGGAAAAAAAGTGCTAAAGAAAATGGACAAGAGAACTGCACCTTGGTATTTATTTGTTTCCCCCCAAATTATTTTTGTGCACTGTTTAGTGTTTTATTTGGAATGTGTGTACATGTATGTACATAAACGAACGGAATAAGAGATTTTGGGTTGCTTTCAGATCACTGCTTGACTTGAATATTATTCCAGACAAGGACAATAAGTTTATTTGTTTTCCTATGCTACTTTAAAAGGTTTTGCGTAAAAGGACCTGCGCCCCCTGCTGTAGTTGAAGTAATTACTACTTATTTTTTTGAAATAACCTACTGTTATAAATAACTGTTCCTTTGTGTTCTTCTGTCAGCAGGAAGCTAACGTGGATACACAGCTTACAGATACCAGGGTCAAAAGGTGTCCCCTGAGAAACAAACCCCAGGAATGTGACTCTGAAAAAGGGATTTATATAGAATTTGGTAAGGTCTGCTGTAGATCCCCACTAGTTGAGCTTATGTATAACGCTTGCAACGTAATGAAAGGTGATGAAGTTCACGGTCTTTATAAACACTAACTTCCCCAAAATGGGAACAAAGGGACAAATGATGAACAATTTAAAATTGGTAAATCAAAGGGGTTTTAACATAATTTATTACATTGTAGGAAATGACACCGCTGTAGTAAACCTTTAAGCCTCAGGGTACAAGATCCAAAGAAGAGAAGATGCTTACAGATGTGAAAAAAGTTATAGTTGTTATAACTAATGATAACTGCTGTTTTCTAAAAAATATTAAGCCTTGTCATCAGTCCTTGAGGCTCTAGTTAATAATCAGAGATAAGAATGAAACCTATTTGAGAAAAGAATATTTAATTTCTCTCTATTCTAGCTTTTCACAACTCCTTCTTTATCTGGTGCTGACTGCTGTG
The DNA here is from genome assembly GCF_964106895.1 of Numenius arquata. Classification (NCBI taxonomy): domain Eukaryota; kingdom Metazoa; phylum Chordata; class Aves; order Charadriiformes; family Scolopacidae; genus Numenius; species Numenius arquata. The sequence goes on along the minus strand of NC_133598.1, from coordinate 7,967,992 downwards.
AGAAAGAAGATAGGTACTGTGACTGGTTTATTTTCTCCCTGTTTCTTTAAGGAAGAAATTGTTCCTTTTAACAGGCAGTGTTCAGTGCCTCCTTTTTCCGTATTGCTTCTGCGAAGATCAATCATAGAATCTGGGACAGATATTTGGATATTTTGCTCTGACTTCCAGTTCAAAATTCTAAATACTAGCAGCTGTTTCATGTAAAAATTTAGAAATTAGAAACTAACTTGTAGTAGCTCTCTGTTAAGCAGAATTTTACGCTGGAGCCATGTAGATATTTATACATAGAAATCATTGTATCTAGGTAAAATACTGCACAATTGGAATTGATTTAATCTGATAAAAGTTGAAGACATTTACCTCTGGAAAGCGTGAATGCTTTTGTGATAATAAACACTGAATCTGGCAAGTCATCTTCCTCTGAATCATTTCAACCAGAGTAACAGCTGATTTGGTTTTAGGTTCCGATTCATCTGAAGAGATTTTTAAACAGGCCAGCAATACTGGGTAAGTAAAGGTGATTAAGGTATTAATATTTTCTAAAGACAATAGTTTGCTATTCTCATTCCTGTCTTTTAGTTTCTTAGCATAGGACTCAATTTTTCAAGCTAACAAGTGATTTTCAACTTCGGGTGCATCAGGGTAGAATGGGTAGCTGACTCCCATGAGTTTGTTGTATAATAGGCTTTAAGGCTGCTTTCTAAATGTTTTATTGCTTACACAGACAGTAGATCTTCAAGAGAAAAGCATGTACTATGCTCTAGAAAGTTAATGTCAAATTCAGGAATGTGGGAGGGGATCTTTTAAAGAAATGGCCTGAAACTCAAGGGATCTAGATGGGGCGAGTGTCAGTCGTGCAGCCTGACTTCTCCAAAAACAATGTCAGAGAGCAAAAAGGGAAAATCAAGTATCGTCTTCTATTATGTCTATTGTGGTTTTCTCTGTAATGAAAGTAGATTTCCCTTCCCAACAGGTTAGAAAACAAAGCAACACTTCAGGTTTCATCTCAAGAAAAGCTGGAAGAACTTCAGAGTGCTGAGAAGGGGAATGAGTATTCTTGCAATACACAGCCTGGCAAGCTGAGTGCTAAAGAAGTAATTCTACCGAATGACGGAGGTATGTCTCTTATTTTAGTGACAAAAATGATTAAGCTTGAAGGAAAGACCACAACTTAACATTTTGATTTCACGTGATTAAATGTATATATTTGCAGTCCTGTATATTATTTCTGCCTAAAGCTAGTGTCAGTATAATACAAGACTGTACCTGTAGACTAAATACTTAAAATGTGAATATTCTGTGCACAGGAACAGAAGGGGAAAAAGTAACTTCATCAAAGTGCAAAACTTATGTTCTACGTAAGCCATATTATCCCTTATAATACAAGTTGAAAGCACTGTCTGGTAATTCGTGTAAGAAGCTGGGTGAACATGTCATCTGTAATTTGATCTTTCTCCCTTTCTGTAGAGGGATATTTGTGCAGTGTAACGTTCTGGTTTTTGGGGGGAAAAAAGTATCCATTAGGCTTATCATTGTTTTTGTGCTTGTAAAATAGGGCTTAATAATTTATAATACTTATAAATCTCCAGGTGAAAGTGATTTCTCAAAGGAAGGCTTGAGCAAGAAAAGCACTTGGAGCATCACTGAATATGCCAAACCTGGCCAAGTGGATATGAGCAAATACCAGAGTTCTCCTTTAAATGTTCTTGCTGTGGACCTGCTCACAGAGCATTGTGACAGAACAGGGGATGGCAGTCCCTCAAGCAATGGGGACATGTCTGTCTTTAAGCACACAGAAGAAATGGATGCAGAGCGAACTCAGTGCAGTAGTAAAAGCAAAGAGTTTGACTTAAAAGATAGCTCAGAGAGCAGGTTGGATAAAAGCAAGGAAATAGATATTGTTGAACAAAACGTGGAAGCTGTTGAAATGTATGAACCTGGGAACGATTCTGTCCATGAAAAAGAACTTCCCCTGGAGAAACTGTGTCAGCCAGAGACACTTCACTCTGTTACCATGAATCCAGTCTCTAGGAAGAGACTGAAGCGAAGCATTCAGAAAGTTAATGAATGGTTTTCAAAACGCAATGAGATTCTGTCTTCCAGTTCTTCCCAGGATGATTCTGCTGGAGCATCTGATGTTTCAGGTGAAGGAGATACGTGTTTATCAGATAAAGATTCCTGTGTTTCAGGAAAGACTGACCCTATGGTAGATTCTATGGAAATGGCAGTGGTTGAAGGAAACAAGAGACAGTCAAAACAAACAGTAGACAGCATCAAAGAAAAAATATTTGGGAAAACATACAAGAGAGAGAGAAAGTCAAATCCCCCTGTTACCTTGAGAGACGTTTTACCTGCTACAAAAAAGGAATATGTGACTGCTGATGAGAAGTGCTTGATTGATTCCAGCAAAGGCGGACTAAAACGAAAAAGGAAGACTGCCTGTGTCCTGCAACCTGAGGATTTCATTCAGAAAAAAGATGTAGAAGAGGCAGGTGGGTGCCCTCAGAGTGTTAACTGGTGCCTTGAAGATGCTGAAAGGAAAAGGTGTGATGAAAGTCCTGCTGCTAGTGAGAGTCTCCTCGCTGAGAACAGAGAGGATAATGCACAAGTGGAACTTGAGGAAGGAGGAGGATCCATGTGGAAAAAAGCTACTGAAAAGGTGACTGGCAAGCACTGTGATGGGGAGTTTGAACTGAATAACTCTCATCAGAAAAGCACTAAAAAAAGAAGTTCTGCAGCAAAAAGATGCAGACATTCTAGAACCAAGTGTGCTCTACAGTTAGTAGTGGATAGAAACTCAGTTTCACCTGATCCCGCTGAGCCTCAGATTGAAAGCTATCCAAGCAGCGAAGAACCAAGAAATGCTGATTCTGAGCAAAGACAAGTCAGGCGAAGCCGGAGGCTTCAGTTACTTTCTGAAGAAATGACAAAAGAGACAGGAAAAGGAGTAGTAATTACGAGAGCAAGAAAGCGTGACAGCGATCATGAAGGGTCTTTCTTTGGAGTCCAAAGAAATGTGTTAGTTCACACTTCTGAATGCAGGAACCTGTGTGAGCCCCAGGGTTCGCCGAGTTACAAGCCACTCGCTAATCTGAAGGGTGGTGATCTGGAAGCAAATGAAATACAGATTAGTCTAAAGAATTCATCTGACACTGCAGAAACTGGGAAAAGTCTCTTCAATCCTACATCTTCATGTCAGCGTTCAAATTGTAGTTCTTTCGCACCTGATGCAGGTTCTCAAGAAGGTGAAATACTCGGTAGCTGTTTCCTCCTGCAGTCTCCTTCAGGGACTGTTGTGCAAACTGCTTCCCGCCCAGCTGGAGAGAGCCCTGAATCAGGTACTGCTTTTCCCCAGGATAGCACACATGATAGACAAAATGTTCCAGGGGACTTTGGAACTGAAGAGTTGCCAACGGCTAAAAATGTTTTGGAATTGACCAAGGAAGCTGAAGATAGTGAATTAGACACACAGATTCTGCGAAATATATTTAGGCATTCAAAACGCCAATCATTTAGCCTCTATCCTACTGCCACGAAGGCCTGTGCAGTAGAAGATGCCACTTCTGAAACTTTAAAGATACCATGTAGTGATCAGGTAGAAAATAAGCATAACAAATATTTAGAAACAGAAAACTTGCTGAAAAAGTTTTCAAGTGAAAAAGAAAAGAAAACTGTTGAAAGCTTGAGTAGGGTTTGTGAGAAGGAGGAGCTTAGGAGGTATGAATCTGCTTGTGTTAGTCCTGTGACTTGTGTTGTTAGCAGCACCGAGTGCGTGCACACAGGGGAACACCAGGAAGATGTTTCACAGGTTGCAAATCAAGGGAATCTGACACCAATAAGAATTGGTACTGCTAGGACTGAGGGCAAAAACAGATCACAAAAAGGAGCGCGGGGAGACGAAGAGACAGTGTTAACTGACGTACGGGTAGAAAGCGAGTTGGGACATAATCCAATCAAAAGTAATAGAAGCCAAAGTGATCAGAGTGATACAGAGGAGCACGTTTTCAAAAGAACTGATTTAAACACAGTTGATGAAATATGCTTCAGTTCAGAAAACAATCAAGCAGGAAAGGCCAAAGAAGTTGACAGCGAAGGACCAATACTACGTTTTCAGTCCAGATCAATGATTTCTCCTGCAGCTTGTCAGCAAAGGCCCGCTGAATTCAGCAGTGAAGTCACTGGGGAAAAAAGTAGCAAAAGAGAAAGAAAACAAGTAAAGGGGAATGAGGAGCAAGCAACACAAACTGCTAGTACAGGGGTGCCCGAGTGTTTAGTTACAGAGGCTCTAGAGGAACCTCTGAAAGGGAACAGTGATTTTACAGGTTTGTCTGAAACCCCTGATGGCTTACTGTGCTCTGAGGATGATATTAAAGAGAACAACAGCTTTTCTGAAACTGACAGGAGAGAGAGATCTGCTGTGTTTGTAAAGAGAAGTGACGACGATGCCCTGGTCAAAAAACCACACTATAGAAATGTTAGTTCTAAGCCAAGAGGTGTTCAAAGATCTCGAAGAAGAGCGCAGAAATTGCAATCTTCAGATGAAGAATCTAGCGAGGATGAAGATTTACCATGTTTTCAAACTTTAATATTTGGCAAATCAGTAAGCACACCTTTGCAGATCAATAAACAAGGGACATCTGTGGTAGAGTCTTCAGTAAGTCCTGTCACGTCGCCTCACAATGAAAGTCATAATGACAATAATATGCAGGAAGTGCCTGAAGCTGCTCTAAGCAGTGGGTGTGTTTCACCAAGCCAGGAGTCAGAATGTTCTGTCAACTTATTTTCTTCCCAGTCCAATGTGTCTGAAGAATCAGTTGATGGAGCACAAGAGCTGAAAAAACCTCTAATACAAGTTCATACCCCCAAACAAGTGACCAATGTGAATGAGAGTAAAGAAACTTCTCGAAGTTGTGATGGAGGGCTGAAGAGAAGCAAAACTAACTTCAAAGATGACTGCCAAGAAGACCCACATGTGGGAGCCAACCTAGGTACAAACCACGATTTTTCTCTCTGCAGCTGTGTGTGTAATGTCATTGCGCTTAGGCTTTTGGTGTCTGCATGGGAACTTGGTTCTCTGTTTGTGGTGCTTGCTCTTTCAAAGGAATGCATCGGCCCTAAACAATCAAACAAAAAACCCTCAGTGGTTTATTTCCTGAAAATTAATTTCTCCCAGTATTCTGTGTTCAGAGCAAAGCTGAGCAAACTGGGCAGTAGAGGCCGGACTGTGTCTGATGGACATTAATTCTTGAGTGAAATGCCAGCTTTCTTACTGCAATGTGATACGTGCATCTGTTAGCAAAATCTCATAAAGCTGTTTCCCAGGTTTGGGAAATGTTTATTTAAATTGGCTGTAGAATTCTGTAGTGCTTATTTTGACCTCTTTATGGCTTTCATAAATATTAAGGACTGTCTCATCACTATTGGAACACTTCGAGTTCTATTTACTTTGCCATGTGTGACATGGTATTCTTCAAAATGTTCTGTGCTTCTAACTTCAGTGTTTTCAAAACTTGTCACTTTATTATAGTTGACAGTTGGCTAAAAGGTCTGTGTGGTAAGAGATTATGGATAATGTTTGTTGGTTTGGTTTTTTTCTTTAACTAACTCAGCTTTTCTTCCACCTTCAAGGTGAAGCATCTGGCTATGATAGTGAAACCAGTAATGTAGAAGATTCATGTGGACCGTTCTCTCAGGGTGAAATCCTTACTACACAGGTACGTGAGTATGCACTGAATTCTAAAAGTAGTTTGCATTCTAGCTTATAAGCAATTACATGAAAGCTGTGAAGTCAGTGTAGTGAGAAACCGCTTTCATCATAGTTCTTTGTGTCGCTAGATTACTTCCAAGAGCATAATTAATGAAGAATTGTAGAACTGCTTCTATGACATTATTTGTCCAACTTTGCCTCCCATGGAAACATTACATTCTAATGGCCGGAACTCATTTCCTAGTATTGATTACAGTGCTTAATTGTGGGAGATGCTAGTTAATGAATCTCCACACTTGACCAATGCTGGAAACCTCAGCTTCTTGTTTTTAAAACCTTCCTTGATAGGCATTTATAGTGATTGGTGGTAAGGATTGGATTTGCTACGTTATGATATTTAGAAGCACGGAGAATTGCCTTATAAGGGTAAAGATTAAATCAAATCATTCCATATTAGAATATTATAGATCTAAGACCTAGCAGGCAGTGTCCAATTAAAGGTGTGTCTAGTGCAATATGTTTTCTCTACTATTAATTTCCTGGCTACTGCTTAATGGCCTGACATTATGTATTTGAGTGATTAGTGGGGGGGCTTCCGGTTGTTTGGGGGCTTTTGGTGTGTGTTTTGGGTTTTGTCTTGTTTGGTGGGTGGGGTTTTTCTTGTCCTCTGTAACTTCAAGATAGGTCTTATGCCAAATCTCTCTTCAGCATTAACGGCCCTATGGGTTTTCATGTACGTCAAAGACGACTGAATGTCATTTCTGTGCTTTATGGGTGGTTCTGCTTACTGCATCAGTGCAGAACGCGGTCAGCTGGCAGGACATTGCTCCCTGGCGTAGCTTCGTTGGCAGAGGTTCTGGGTTGAATGGAATCATGGCAGCATGGCTTGGTGGGGAGTATTTTATTTGTTGTGTGGTGGCAGTTTTCTGTTTGGTTGGGATTTTTTTTATTGCTTTAGTAACAAGGAAGTTCCACATGGTGCCAGTGCTAGAGCTACAAATGTAGTACTCAGTGCCGCGGAAAGGGCTTTATCCTGTGTGGTGAAGGTTCTGGTTTTTAAAAGGATCCTTGGAAGCCCTGAGCCCTTCTTATGAAGGTGTAAATGGCATGTTTTTAATAGAGGGTATTTTTGAGAGAGAAAGTAAGGATGAATAGGATGAAATATTTTTTTCCTTTTAAACAGTCTTTGGGGCTTTTAGTAATGGTGGGAAGTACGGAAGCTCAATACTTGATGATCAGTATTAAATTTTAAATTAAGTGGCTAATGCAAACTAATGCATTTTTGGAGCAAAATGACTTTTAAAGAAATGTGTGCAGAAGTTCTTTTTTTTTTCTGGTGATTAAACTCTGGTGTTTGTAAAAGAAATTAATCTTACTTTTTAAAACTGGCTTTGCTAATGTTGACATAATTGTGTATCCTTTCAGCAGAAGAATGCTATGCAAAGTAACCTAAAAAAACTTCAGCAAGAAATGGCTGCACTTGAAGCAGTGCTAAAGCAGCACGGAAGTCAGGAATTTCTACCTATCCATAGGAAACTGCCACATTCCAGTAGTGAAGGAACACTTGGAATGGAACAAATGAGACAAGAAAGAGGTAAATAGCAATAAAAACCTTTCTCAGCTTTCTTACAAAGACTAGTGTGACTATTACTACTTCTTTTTTTTTTCCCTCTACTACAAATTACAGTGTTTATTTACAATTGATACAATAGCAGAATTTTACCGAAATTCAGCTGTTCAGTGAGACATACATGTTTTATTTATAACTTAGGTACTATGCCTAGTCTAAAAAAAGCTCCAGTTACAGTTCCGTGTGAGATTACATGGTGTAGTTGTAGTGAGTAGCCTCGTGGCGTGGCAGTACCTCACCTCGCTGTTCTGGCAGCTCTAGTTGTGCTCGTTTTCTGTTGCTGGAATGGGTGAGGGACTGCGAGCATGGCTGAACACCCTTTGGGACTTGGCGTCTGTTGCTGTGGCAGAAACTGTACTTTATCATATTGAGGAAGGAGATGGGAAGGAGGTGAGGTGTCCCCTGGCTGCCAGCAGCAACACCCCGTGCACGGGGGCTGATGGGTGGGAGAGGACGGTGCCCGCAGTGGGGTGTAAAATGAGCACGTTTTGTAGATTTAATATGTGAAATAAAATGTGGTTGTTAGCCGTGCTTCAAACGGCTTAGTGTTTTGTGTAGGTTTCTGTTTTGGGACACTTCCCTCTCTAAAGTGTATCTGGATTCAGATGCTTGACTTCTTACCTGAAGAAACAACTAAGAACAGTTGCTTTTATTTCACTTGTTTAAGAATTGTTTTTCTTTTTTAAAGGGGCAGAGTCAACCTCTGAAGGAAACTTTGAGAATCGTCAATGCAGAAGTTCAAAGGGATTTTCATCCAATGTTATGGCAAGTGATTGTCTCGACAGTAAAATCAAAGAGTTAGAAAAAGAAAGGTAAATGTTTTTGGTTTTGGGGTTTTTTTTTAACTTTTATTTCTAATCTTGTATTTGAAAAAAAAAAAAAAAAAAAGAAAAAAGACCTCCCTAAAAATCTTGAAATAAATGCCTCTCAGGTTTTGAGCAATGACAATAGCTTAGCTGTTTCTATATGGTTCTGATATTTAGAAGAGTAAAAAAAGGTATTAAAACCAATTTCCCTCTCTCAAGGTCTCCAGAATTGTTGCTTCCATCTTCTAAATCCAGTTCATTAAAGAGACCAGATTCGGAGAAAGGTTTTCAGAGTGACAAAGTTCTGAAGAGCAAAGCTCCTTCCGAAAAGACAAAACCTGTGCAGGAAGCAATGCAAGAATATAGTCAGTGTCAGCTTGAAGCAGGTAATGTTTAAGAGGGATGCAACACAGTTTTATTTCTGCTCTTTTCCTGCTTTTTTCATATTTTCACGTATCGGCAAAATACAACTTTTTCTTGTAAATTAAGAGTTTTAATTTATATATTCCTGATCAATTTAAAAAGATGTTACTTGTTTGGCTGGTTTTGTTTGGTAGCCCATCATGACTGGGCTGGATAGCATTTTGACAGCAATGGCAGTTATTATCTGTCTCACGTATAAATTGGTACTTCTTGGCAGATACGCTACCAACAGTTTCACAGGTGTTCTAGTGTCTCAGCTATGGATCAGGAAAAAGTAATGATAGAGGCAAAGGTGGAGTAATAAACAAATAAGGAGAGGAAGTGACTGCAGCATTTAAACTTAAAAGCCTTCCACCGTGACCGCAAGAATTATGAAATTGTTTCAAAGGGTAATTTCTCTTTTCCTTCAGAAAATGCAGATGAGCAGAAATTTGGGACCAGGCTAAACAGTGCATCTGTCTTATCAAATCTCTCTGGAAATGTGACCAGGAGTCCAAATAACTCTCCCTCCTCTGTAAGGCTGCTTAACCCTCCAACTGCGGCAGCAGTGAATCGTTCTGTTGCAGCTCAGAATGCTGAGAAAAGCTGCGCTCGGGAATGTACATCGAAGAGAAATGTTTGTTTTCCGATATCTGTTCCGCACAATGCGGCTGGGAAAGAAAATGCTACAAGTCCAGTTGTGACTAACAGGAAAGAAATGTCAATTGTGGCATCGGGTTTGAACCAAAGTGAACATGTGAGTATATTTCAGAAGTTTTAGAGATCACTTGTTAATTGTTCCTGATTACCACTATAGTCCTCAGCATGGATCAAAGTATAATGGAACTAATCCTACAGAAATTGCAGATTAGTAATACAGCAACCCAAGTCAAACTTTTTCACTCCTAACAATACTAAGAATTTTGCCTGTAAAAAGCACTATTAAGCTTAGTGAAGTTTTGAGCTTTTTAAATTACTGCCTACTGTCTGGGGGAAAAAACACATTATTCCAAAGAGGACTTTATTTCTAGAAAACCTTGGAGGGGAGGGGACTGGTTGGTTGGTTCCCTTAATGTTCTCAGATGCTGCTGCTTTACCCAAGTTCTAGTCCATAGTGAGCATTTCTGTAATTAATCTATTCAGAATTGCTAATAAACCTGTTTCTATAATCCATTTCTAGGAGGATATGGCTTTTGGGTTATAAATTGCTGACCAAGAGCTCTTTAGCCTATTGAATAGTGCCAAAATTACTGACTTTTAAGGAAATGTGCATCCTGTGCCAACACAAATTTAACCATTACTTTAAAGTAACTATCTTATTACATTATACTCCTGTAAACTGGAGTTGTTGTGTTTTAATGTGTTTTACTAGCTATTAATTTTCTTAACTACTTTTCAGTTGGTGGTCCAGAAGTTTGCGAGAAAAACTCACAGCACTTTATCTAATCACATTACTGAGGAAACAACCCATGTCATAATGAAAACAGGTTTGTTGGGAGCTTTGTGAACAAATCCTGTGCTTACACACCATATAGATCTTCACCTCTAGGCTGACCAGTAAGCAGACAGTTCAGCAATAAATTTGATTAAGTTTGAAGAGAAGGTATGAATTGTGTTCTTCACTATCATATTTTTTTTTGTTTAAACTTGGGAATATTTATTATTCTATTTCACAGAATTAGAGTGAGGGTATGTTTAGAGGACATTAGAATTTCTGAATCTTTCTATAAATGGTCTTGATATTTTGCTGCTGCACTTGGCAAAAAACTTTTGCTTTTAGGTACAAATAACCTGAGCTGTGTTTTTTTTTCATTAATGGCATAACTGAGAGAGATATTATTCTTGTTCGCTCTGCAGATAAGGAGCTCGTGTGTGAACGGACACTGAAGTACTTTCTGGGTATTGCAGGAAGAAAATGGGTAGTTAGTTATCAGTGTAAGTATAACTTGTTTTGGGCCTAAGTGGTCTCTGCCTTTTTACCACAAACGTAGTCCTCGCTTGTTCCAGGGGAAAAAAAAAAAGGATCTCTTCATGTCTTGGTATCTGATGTTTTGCAGAGTTTCTTCTAAATACTTTTAAATAAACAATATTATTTTATAAACCCAAACAAACAGCAGCATCAAGCTTCTTTCTTTTCTGAATACTTCCCTGCTTTCAAATAACCACATTGGATTTCTCCCCACCCTGACCAAAGTCTTTCCTCCCTCTTAATTTAAGTATTTGAGACACATACATCAGTTAGTGCAAAAAGTTTAAGGTTTTTCAGGCATCATACACTGTTCAGTTTCCCGTAGTACAAATACCTTCAGTTTAATATAGCAATGGAGTCAGAGTATTGGCAGTGGAAGAATAATTTTGCTGGATAAAATGACTTGTCCTGTTCTACTCTTTTTATTTAGGGGTAATTCAGTCTTTTAAGGAAGGAAGGATACTGGATGAGGTAGGTCTTTTATCTTCAGAGTGAAATGTCAAATGTGTAAGCAATGTTGTTACATTGAGAGACCTATTAGTAGCCTCAGATATTCTCTGACCACTTAATAGACAGAGATTTGGCTCTGGAAACTGGGATTCTAGTTTTACCAAATGCTAGGACCAAAAGCCACGAGTCATGTGTAGTCTATAGACTACATATAGTAGTCTGTAGACTATATGTAGTCATTGTTATTGAAGACATAATGGGTACCTATTGTTTTTTGGAACAGGTTATAGGCATGGTTTTTTATAAGTGTTCCTACTAATATTGATATATTACAGCATAGAGGAAACTATCTATTGTTTGCTTAAGGAAATAATGTTGGAACTTATCTCTATATATAGTTTTGTTTTGTTTTTTAAACTTTAGAATAGCGAACTACTGAAAACTCATTCCAGCATTTACTACCTTTCCTAGTAGAAATGGCTTATTTGAGATGACTCCGATTTAGGTGGATTTTTGTGTTCCTGGGTAGTATTTGGAATTTCATTCTCTAGTAGAGATTTTTGGACAATGTCATATTAGTGACACAGCATGGATTTCATACATCTAATAAGCGGAAATGCCCACTTTTTCGTATGAAATCCATATGCCTCTTTGCCAAGCCAACGGTGAAGAAGAAAAATCTTGGCCCCAACAAGGCCCCAGGAAAGGGGGGTGACAAACCCTCCTGTGCTGGGGTGACACGAGGAAGCTGCTACAGCATTGACTGGGAATGCTGGAACATGGGACAGCTGTTAACATTATCATATGCTCTCACATTGCTTTAAGCATGAAGAAGAGCCTCCAATTATAATGAAAACCAAATTTTTTTCAAGTAAACCGAAAATATGCAGGTGTTCTTGTAGCAGGTTAGACCGCATGGAATTTTTGGAGAATCTTTGAGAGGGTGTTGGAGATGTGGGAGTTTGAGACGTAGGCCTGAAATTATCAAATGCAGCACTATTTTATTAATCTATATAAAAAGTGAATGCATTGAAATAAAATAGATGTTGAAGATCTAGAGCTTATGTATTGATAATTAATTTCTATCAAATGAGACTCTACTGGTAAGTTAATTATAGTCTTGGAGCATGCCCCTTCTTTTATGCAGTTTGCTAGACTATATAGTTTGACTATAACTTTGTTTCTTTAAAAATTGTCTGATGCTGCAGGGGTTTCATTACTGCTCCTCACTGTTTTTCTTGAAAAGCCTTTCAATTAATTTTCGGCAGACATTTAATTGTAGGATTTCCAGTTCTGAAATCTAACAACTTCTTCCTGTTGTGATGCAGAACTCTGACCAGGAGAGTGTTCTCAGTCTCTAACTTGTGATTGCTTGTTTGTGCTGTGTTCCAGGAGAACTTCGAAGTTCAAGGAGATGTAATCAATGGGAGAAACCACCAAGGTCCTAAGAGGGCTAGGCAGTCTCTGACTGAAAAGGTATGAGTATGTCAGGGATGAAAATCTTGTCCTGCTGGGACCGTTTCAGGTATTATGGCTGTGCTAGCTGGATATCTGGATTTAATTCTTCCCATTTCTCTGTGCAACTCCATATTCAGAGCAGCAAATTAAGCGTTTTTATACATGAAAGGTGAGCTCTGCCAGCAGCAGAGCAGATACGCTCGCTATGCTTAGAGTGAATGTTATCTTTTTTTATACCATCAGGATGGGATAATGTAGGGCTGGGGGTTTTTGCTAATATTCTTTTGTTTTGTAGGTTACAAAGAGCTTCAGATACACTTTGTGAAACAGTGATAGCTTGATAACCAGTCCTAGAAGTGCAGTGAGACCAGTGTCCTTAAAGATACCATATGTACTCTGTTAACGTGTTCCTTGTTTTTCAGATCTTTAAAGGCTTTGAGATCTGTTGCTATGGGCCTTTCACTGATATGACTACAGGTGTGTCATTTTAGCGGAATTAAATGAACTCTTAGCATAGAAAATATTTTGAGGGAGCTTGTGTGTATTCACCAGTTCTACATTTGGCCTCTTCTAGGATACTCTTGTACCTCTTTTACTCTGAAACTTTCAGAATACCTACATGAGGTATAATGTAGGTAAAGAATTTTATCTGGTTCTATCTTCAGAGAGAACAGGAACTGTTCTGGCAATTTTGCTCTATGTCAAAACAGGCCTTTTATCTAGTTTATCTCAGATTCTCTACCCATGAAGGAAAAGTATTAATATCTTGCTGTCTGGTAGTTGCTTTAGGTGCTATTGAACACTTGTATTTGAGCATTTTTTCTTCTGTCTTAGTAAACAGTTCCCAAGTATCATTTTTCCAGCAGTTGGCACATCCTCAGTGTAATTTCCTCTCTCTAGCAGATGATGTTAAAAATGAAACGCACAACAAAGAAGTTTATACACAAAGAAAAAGCTGGGCAGAATACCTTCTTTTTGCTAGTTTAAAATTGAATAAAGTATAGTAGAAGTTTTGAAAATTTAAGCTAGAATTTTTCTACTTAAAATATTTGTACCTCTCGTTCCATTTTCATGTCTTATTCAGCAGGTACTTTCTGATTTGTCCAACATAACTTTATTTTTGACTGGGTGAAATATCCTCACATCTCTTGACATTTACAGTAATTACTTCAGAGGATGCAGTGCTTTCACCTGCTGCAGTGATCATCTATTACAGCTCTTACACTTGAGAGACTTATTTATCTTCTTCACTATCAATTCAGCAAATTGGTGGGAATTAAATACTTTGGCTACTATTTTAATGAGAGATAACACAGTTCTAACTTCTGATTTTTAATTTTAATTTCATGTCTTAACTCCTTATGATAAGAGGAAATAAATTGTTAGTAGTGACTTTCTCTTAAGTTTTGGGTATGTGGTGTTTTGCTTTTTCAGGGCTTTGTGTTGTGTTTTGATTAGCCCTGACCAGAGTGTGAGCGAGTGGCTGTTCCTCAGCAGGCTAGAAAGTGAAAGGACTTACTCTCTCCTAAGGTTTCCATTTCATTCAAATAGTTTGTATCGTGGAACAAACACACGAGGGCTTAGGGAACAGTATCAGTTTCAATGTGATATAAAACATTTAAGTAATACATTGTTTATCTGATTTCTTCAGAACATCTGGAATGGATGGTGGAGCTTTGTGGTGCCTCTGTGGTGAAGCAGCTTCATCTCTTCACACACACAGCGGTGAGTGCTAACGAGCGTTGCACTTCACGTGGTGAACGGTCTGGAGCTACACATCACGTTGAAGGATTTCCTGGCCTTTACGGGCTTGTCAGAGGTTGATGCAGACAAGTGTGTTAGAACTGTGTGCTCAGTAACAATGCCAAACTGCAGGGCAGCAGTTCTGCTCTTGGTGCTGGCCGCTCTGGATGAGAAGACAGGCTGACTTGCCTGCAAAGCTGTCAGAGTGCTCTGTGTGGGCCAGACAGCTGATCTCTCCTGAAATCTGCACTGAGCCTCACTTTCCAGTGCAAAAAGCCTTTAGCGCCTTAGCTTGGTCACAGCATTCCTGAAGAGAAATCAGAGAAAAATCTTAGAAACAGATGTCTTTGTCCCTCTACTACTGCTTACAAGTCCTCCCTGAAGTGACGCACCGAAGCAGAGTTAGCCCAGTGACTGCTCTCTGCAGGTAGGTGTGAGAGTGATTTAATGACAAACAGATAACTAGCATTTTCATCTTCTTATCTTGAAATCCTAGAATTCTACTGCTGTCGTGGTTGTTCAGCCAGATGCTTGGATGGAAAACACAAATTATAATAGAGGTAAAACAACACACAGTCATGAACTGTTTTATAATACACACTGAGTGTCTTTATCATCTCAGTCGTTTCAATAGTTAAATATCAGAGAGGTTTGTAGAGGAGTTGAAATAAAATCCAACTACATCTGGAGATGGAGGTATGTCTTGGAAGAAAAATCTGGAAGGACAAGTGTATTATCTGAAGAATCAGCGGTAGAGTCTTAAATGGTAGTCTGGCAGGCAAATCCTATTCTTGGCTCAGTTGCCCTGCATATCATCAGCTTTACAGAAACTTTTCTGATTGCAGATAGTTTCTAAAAGGTGGGGAAGCATGCCTTTGGAGGACCAGTAAGATCTAGGAGAAAAGCCTCAAATGGGACAAGAATATCTGGCTACAAGGTGTTGACTGTTACAGCTTTGCCTTCCGCCCCCCCCCTTTCAATGTGCTCCAGAGAAACCATGAGACTTTGAAAGTGCAAGTGTTCCAGACTAAACTTTTAAGTGAAATAGTGGGAGTTATGGGATGGATGAGAGCTAGTTAGGCTGTAGTGGAATTCAACAAAGAAATGGAACAGGAGGATGATGTAAAAACAACAGCTGTTTCCATGGCACTGGGAAAATGAGAAGATAAAGGAAAAGACCCTGAAATCATGAAGAACAGTCTGGGAGCACTTCAGTAATTTTCTGTTGCTTCTCTTAATGAGATTCATTGCTTGTCACATACTTGTGTGCGTGAGCAGACAGGAACTGAGGCTCTGTCACCGAGGTCCTAAATTAGAAGATATCAAGGACTCTTTGCTTTTAGTGTTTATTCTGTGGGGTTCATAACTTCCTGCCTGACCATTTGCCAAAGAGCTATTCTTTTAGGAGCAGCAATATTATCTGCATTGTTAAAAGGAATAGTAGTGCCACATTCCTGGTTTTAGACTCTTGTTTTTTATCAAGGCCTTCAAAATGTCAGAGATAAAGCAAATAGCTTTAGAAAGACATCAGTAAGCTCACCTTAAGCTTGCTTTGAGTCATTGATAACAGTTTTATCGTTTGTGTCTTTGTCTTGCAGCAATCCAGCGAAAGAACAACGTTGCCATGGTGACTCGAGAGTGGGTGTTGGACAGTGTTGCCTGCTACCAGTGCCAGGAGCTGGAAGCTTACCTTGTGTCCTGAGGGTCAGCTGCGCTTCTCTTTCCACTGCTCAGAAAGTCTCATCAGTGCTGAGAGTTTGGTAATTATTTTAAGGAGTGAGAATTAAGTCACTCATGCAGAGATTATGTGCATGTGGTGTTCTTGTTCAGGGTAAAATAACTACTTTTTTTTAACAATAAAGTTACTTAAACAGCATTACCATATGAAGACAGAATTACCCACTGTTCTTTGAAAATTAACATTTCTAATTTCAAAATAGTCCTTTAAATTAATGTCAAATTTTAAAAGTTAGAAAATGTAGAACAGCCTCCTCAAAGAAATGGTGATGTATTATTTACCATTGCAGCCAGTTCCTGTTTATATACTTGAGGACATTTTGGGGACAGTCATTTAAAAGAGTAATATTTGGCTCAGGGCTTGAATTAAAATGTACTTGTGCTCCCAAGTAACCTCCACATTTTCATTTTGCATAAATACATACCCTGGATAAGGGTGTATACCAATACGATGGAATATTATTTTGTAATTACTAATGCATCAGCCTGGTTAGTCTCAGGCCATGGATGTAGTTGTGTTAAACTATATGAACAGCTCTCCTGTTGTATACAAAAGTGCCAACTCGCCCTAACCAGGAAAATCACCCACAAGTGCAGCCCCTGGAAAGCCAACACTTGATTCTCAACTTAAACCAGTCCTTAAAAGCACCAGCCTATAACAGTGTTTTTTGGGTCTTGTTTCTGAGAAGCATTCATGGCACCTATGAAGAGGCAATAAACAGATGCACTTTAGTATCCCAGTGACCTGTAATAAGCCGTAGAAGAATCTGCTTCCTAATAGTCCCTGTCTGCAAAATGAGACTGCAAAGAAAAGAAATTGTTTTTTATGGAAGAAAATATGTTGCTTGTTTCTGGTGCCAAGCAATTCAACTTCATAAATAATTTTGTACTTTCAGAGCAGAAAGAGAACCTGTTCTCATAAAGCTGTTGTTTAAAAAAAAAAAAGCAGCTAAGTTCAGAGGATTGTTTGGTGCGCAGATGCTGCTAGGTTGTCTTGGAAAGTTATAAAAAGTGTGTTTATAAATATTGGAATGCTCAAAGGAAATAAAATTATTTTGGCAAGCATTTTACTTAATTGTTTAGCTCTTCTTACGTGAATCAGTCACTCATTCTCTGCATTGAGGTCTGTATGAAAAAAAAAAATACCTGAAGTCCATCCTCTTGCAATGGGGAGAGTGGAGACTTAGTGGAGGAGGTCAAAAATGTAAATTAGAATTTCGGAGCTGGAATCAGAATTGTAATTTCCATCAACCTGAGAAGCGAATGTGTTATCAAGCATCTTGCAGTTGCCAAGTGGAGGCAGCTGGTCTAACTGGGATTGCTACTGGTAGCGTAAGTGCTGGAAGCACTTGCTTAATTGACGTACGTTACTGTTTTCTTTTATGTGACAATATTTCATAACTATTGAGACTGTTCAACACAGCCTCACCTTCAGACTGATGTCTCTTGCCTCTAGAGCCCATGTTGGTTGGGGGGTGGGTGGGTATTTTTTATTTTTTTTTTTAAACCTACATTTCGGAAGATAGCTGGAGGGGGCGGGTAAATGCTGCCTGTTAGATGCAAGTAAGAGGCCCAGCATCTGTTTTGCATCTGCCACTGAGAAATTGTCCCTCAGATCTTGGTACAAAGCTTGCCCTTTCTAGCAGGTAAGGATCTCGCTCTGGCTAATTGTCTGGAGGAACGGCACTGCTGACACTGCCCTTCCCTGGAGGTGACCAGGCTGGATCTGCAGAAACTCCCTTTTTCATTTAGTATCATCTGTGGACTTCTGTAGTAACCTGCATCTCATTTAAGATTTGAGGGAAATGAAACAGTTTGAATAAATAGCCAGAGAAAGGAAGGCTGTGCTTCCAGAGGGAGGCAGTCTGAGGGGAGCAGAGGTGGCTCTGTCATGGAATCCATGCTGACTTCCCCGGTCTGAGCTCTGGCTTCAGTAATAGAGCCCCAGCTCTTGGAGCTTCACAGCCACTGCATGGGTCGGAAATGCCATTTTATACATGAGGATCAAGCTGCATTTCCTCCCTGTTCACTCATACATGAGAGCCGCTTGTTTTATGACACTTCCCAGGGTAGGAAGCCTCTGAGGTGAATGCATGTTTGAGAGGTGACTAGGCCATGCTGTGCCTTCTGCAGTAATTACCTGAGGGTAATGAGTAGCAGAATCAAACATCATTAGAGAGCTAGTGAAGGGGGCTGCGTGCACACCATCCTCGATCAGCAGCACGTGCCTTTCATCCTACTCACTGCAGCGAGGGAAGAAGCAAAGGGGAGGCTGGCGCTTGCTGCAGGTCTGCCTGAGGCTTTGCCATCAGGGAAGTACTATATTTGTAATTAAAACTGCTCTGCTTTTGTAACTTAACAGGAGCTTTTCTCAATGCAGCAGGGTCAACTTGGAAGAAAGCAGAGCTCTGCTGTTCGGGGAGCCCCTGCACTCTCTGGCTGCAGGAGGGACCCTGGGGCGCAGCTTTCACCCCTCTCTCTGGTCCCTGCCTTCTCCACGTTGTTCTGGCCGTGCTCTCTGAATTGGTAGGAGCCTGATGCTTTACTGTACGGAAGTTTTCAAAGCTACGTGAGGGGTTGGGGCAATCGAATTCTTTCCTTCCCCTTTTCTCAAGGCTGTTAAATGCTAACTAACTCCTAATGCAAAGGAGAGGAATTTACTCCTCTTGGGGAACAAAGTGCATCCTGTGCAATGAGAGCTGACCTTGCTCTGGGGCAGTAGCAGCCTGGCTTTTCTGGCAGCCCTGCACTGCTGTTGTTGCAGCCCGTCCCTTTTTCCCCGTGAGGGGTGGCTGGGAATCCTTAGCATCTGGTTCTGGGTGGTACCTTTTGCCTGACGCCCGGCTGTGCCACACACGGCCTCTGTTGTTCTTTAGGTCACCAAGCCCTCAGCTGTGTAGCGCAGGAGTCGCAGCCGCAGCACCATTCAGGGTCATTGAGAGCATCGATGTGTCGGGGTCATCGTCGTGTCCCTGCAGCGCCCGGGGCAGGCACAGCCCAGAGCCTCGTGCCCCCAGAGCTGCTCTGGGGCTCCTGCCTTTTCACCAGCCATCCTGAGGTGGATTTCTGCTGGGCTGCCTTGTCTCACCAGAGAAACTGTTAACAAGCCATGGGGGGGCAGAAGCTGTCCAGGGCTTATTTTCTAACATATGGGAATGGATTCCTGGTTAAAATTCATGTATGTTAATTAGGTATAGCTTTGTCTTGCATCCTTATCAGCCATGCTGATGCGGCGGTCAGCAGAGAGCAAGCAGCCTGGTACCAATTCAGACTGTCCTTTACATTTGCTGCTAGGCAGCAGGGAGTTATGCATTGACAGAGCCCACTCGGCTTACACTAATGTTGGATTAAATTTGTAATTGCTGTTTGCTTCATAGCTACTGCAGCGGCTGCAGACTGAAGCAACGGGGAGAGGTTTGTGGACTGTAGGGTGTAATTAGTCATCAAAGTGAAAATATTACTCAATAGTTAAAAGCCCTTTGCATTTGGCAATACTGAATTTTGATGTAGAATTCTATTGCTTCTCAAAGGGAGTTTCTGGTCCTTAAGAAAACAAAACAGCAGACTTTCTCCCGGGACACGGTGCAGCACATGTGTATCTAAAATACTCGTGCAGTGTCTCTGATGCCTTTCTCCTTGCTTTACCAGACACTTCCCGCATAAGGGGTGAGACTGAACCATATTGTCACTCCTCTTGGTCCCTCCTTGGTCCAGTTCCCAGGACTCTTTAAAGTGCAAGAGTCTGGGGCCACCACAGCTGCTGCTGATACTGGAAATACCTGCATGGCATGTTGAAGACTGAAATGCTGGAAGAGTCCACATGCTAGAAATTCCAACTGGGTTTATTTCGCCTGAAGAAGGCAAAGCAGTAGGGGCTGGGGTATAATTGAGAATCCCCTTTATTACAGCTGCCAAATTATGTCAGTTTTTACTACAACCTGAACGTGCAGGATGGTGCCAGCACACTGCCTTTTCCACCTCTGGCTCTGCATCCTGATTTGCAGACTCCCCTACCCTGGGTGATTGGTGCTGGTGGTGCCTGGGACACCCTTTATGTTCCTGACAGGTTATGGATGGCAGCTTCTGCTCGAGAAAGAGGTGAAGTGGGGCTTGCTGCCTGTGCTATAATGTGGAGATTTTAAATGCATCTACTAGCAGAGCCCTGTAGTTGTGCATTTTAAGTGAACTTCTTTGAGGCTTGCTCTAAAAGAGTATTAGTGGCAAATCCATTTAACATGTAGGAGGCGAAGGAAGGAGAGGGCAGCTGGGATTCCCACCGCAGGCTCTGCTCTGAGGGGGCTGTACAGAATCTCCCTCATTCCTTCCTACTCGGGGTTTTGGAGGGGGGCAGCTCTTCAGCCTGTGCTCCCCACCTTGCCCCTTCACTTTGTCATTATTGTTTGGAAAGGGACTGTATTGCAAAAGTGCATCTCATCTTTAATTTATTGGAACTCCAGCTTGTCTCCTCCTTCCCCAAAGGGGCTGTAGCTCCCCGCACACGGGACCGGTGGCAGAGGTTGGGGTGTTGGTGTGGCTGCCAGAGGGAAGGCTGGGCTCCAGGGGGGCTGCAGCATTGTCTGGCCAGGGCCGTTCTCTGCACAGCCCCACAGATTCAGGAGACCTCACTGGTTTATAGAGTGCCTGAGCCTTTTCCCCACTGGGGCTGGTGCACGCTGGCTCACGGACCACGGGCTCTGCCCAGGCAACAAGGGTCAGTCCTGCAGCAACCACATGGAATGGTGGATCTCCATTAGATATGACTGATCCTCTTCTCTCTTTCTGCTTGAGGCTAGATATCGGTGCCCCTACTTTGAGTTCTTTCTGGTCCTAGGTAAACCAGGAGCATCTTTGTGTAGAGGCTGGAGGCATCCCAGCCTGAGACAGGGACCAACTGCTCCTTCCCCGTGAAAGGAGTCTGACAAGGGCTTGGTGATGGCTTGGGACGGTAGGGCTTTGTTCAACAAAGGTATATTTTGCAACAACTTTATTCTGCTGCCTTAGGCTGACTTTTCTGTGGGTGCCTTAAATTTGAAGTAGCGTTCCCTTTGAATTCTGTAAAGTTGCACGTATTTCGGTACCTGACCTACTAATACTGCTGAAGAGCAGCAATGACTACATGTGTAGCTTTTTGCTGAAGTAGTTTACTCTTTAAAATCCTCCCTCTGCATTTGGATCCATAGACTGAGAGTTATTTCCTTGCAGATCTGAAGCCATTTATAAGAGAGCAGCTTATTCATGAATGCAATTAGGACACTTGTCTGACTCATTACTAGAGTTAATGGTAAATCAAAGAAATATTCAGTATGTTCCTATAATTATTCTTGGTGATTTGCTGGATTGTTTTCGTCTTGGATCTGGTGACAGTTTTATTTTGCTGATATTATGAATAAAAACCTTGTGCATAAAGGATAAAATCCATCTTGGTAGAAAACGCCCATGAACTCACCTGGTTCACAGGACAGATGATGCGAGCTGAGGCAATCAGTGAAGGAACGGGCTCGTCCTCCTCCCCCTCATTGTTCTGGGTGTTTGCTGGCTCTCCTCTAGAATCTTAAATGTGATCCTGAGGCTGCAAAAGGGCTGTTCAGACTCCCCAGGTTTTGTGCAGGGATTCTTTACCGCAAGTTGCTCTGCGCGCCGGCCTTTGCTGAAGATGTGTGTTAAGCATCTAGCTTGGCTCAAAGCGGAGTCTGCTGAAGAAGATGAATTTGATATAATGTTAATTGTTTGAAGTTATAGGTGATAAATTTTCTTGAACAGGCAGTAAGACCAGTCACCTCACCAGAAAGAGGTGAGAAGGGCTTTTCTGAAGGGATTGCGAGACTCGTTCTTACGGTGGGGGATGCGCAGGGGCTGCCTGCGGGGCAGGGAATGGGCTTGGCTCGTCTGGGTGCTAGGGGCAGCTAGAGACCCTTCTGCAGTTTAGGGGTGAGTTTGGAAGGTGCCGTGTTGGTCTTGTATAAGAATGTCTGCACACCAGGTCTTTGCTTTAACAAGTCATTCACCCGGGAAGCACAGCAGCGTGTTGTCCAAAGGTCAAGAAATCTTGATTTCTGTGGTGGCAGTGTGACCGTATCCTGTAAAAGCTTCTGGAGCAAAGCAAAACTGTGGATTGTCACTTGTGCTGCCCATCTGATTCTCGGGCCATTGCCATAGATAGAACAGCCAACATGCAGTAGATGCCAACACACAAAGAAGGCTGGTTGATCCTCAGCCACCTCTCCCACAAGCAATGGTCTGAGTGTAGGAGAGCTTAAGGAAAGCAGAGAAGCAGTTGGTGCTGACAGTCCTTCTAAGCATTTGTGTGTGAACTGGTCTCTCCGTCCGGCCCTGGGCAGGAGCGCCAGAGTGTCTCTTGCTTTGTCTTTTGCCCAAAGCCTGGGGACAGTCCACCTTCAGTCGCAGCTCATGGCTGGGTAGCAGCAAGGTGAGGGCTGAAGATGATTTTTTTATTCCTTGCAGTCTATGAAAGGGGCAGGATCTGAGGCAGGTAGTTGTCGCCTTGGACCAGCATGTTACCAGGAGGTTACAGACTAGAGGAGGGTGGTACAGCCGCTCTCCAGTCACACACACATCAGACGCTGAACTCATCTATGCAGGTTCCTCTCTATTTGAAAGGATGTGCTATTTATTATGTGCCTACCAGCAGCTCATAAGCCTTAGCTTAGACTTGAAAAGCATCAATTCTTGTTTGCTTGTTTCTTTGATGTAAAGAGCACTTCTCCAAAGCAGTTCCTTGTTCTGCTGTGGAGCAAACACATTCACAGCTCATCAGGCTCTGAGTCTTTAATGTGCAGAATGCTGGAATGATAGTATTTGGCAGGCAACAGGTACTTATCTTCACAGGCACATGAGGGAGGCAGATTCTGCAGGCTGTGACTTATTCATGTGTTGAGTGCTGCTGCTGCAACATCTAATTAAAAAAAAAAAAAGCTTTCAGGAGATGATTTACTGTAAAGTTCAAATTTTTAGAATACAGTCTTTTTCCCTAAAGCAGAATGCAAAACAATCATATCTTCACGTACCTGGTCAAATCAGTAACCAGGCTCTTCGTTCTACATTTTTCGCTGCCGTGCCTGCTAAATAGCTAGGCTTAGCCCTGAGAGGCAGGAGATCTGAATGCAACTCAAGATGGGCATCTGGCTTGACATGGATTTTTGGTGTTGAGGAGAAATGCTGGCTGCCTGCAGCTGAATAACTCCAGTACTGAAGTTGCTGTTTGAAGTCAAAACGTCGCAGGAGAAACTTGCTGGGATTTCATTATTGGTTTTTTTCATGGGCTGCAAGTCTGGTTATTGCAGGCTTTGAAATGGAGTACTGAGTTGTACAGAGATTTGACAAGTTCTTTCTGTGAAAAGCAAACTTTGGTCTGACTGGTTGGTGGTTTGTTTTATTTCTCCTTCCCTGATCAGTACCCAATTCCTGGATGAAAAGCACAAAAAGACTGGGCTCAGTTGGACCAAGCTGCACAGCGAAACAGTTCTTTCCTTCCAGTTCCCTGTGGGGATGGTACCCAACAATGAGAGATGGCTTCCCTGTACCTGCTGAACACAGCTGCTCTTGGGGTGCACAGCTGATTCTGCTGCCTTTGGAGTGCTGGTGGTCCTGGCTGCTGTGCCCACCATGCACAGGTTCCCAGGCCCGTCAGACAGGGTGGGCACGTCGCCTGTACACTCACGCTCGTTACAGTCCCTTCTGTTTCTGTTAGTCACAATCCACGCAGCAGATGGATTCCTGGATGCTGTGGATTTATCAGGTAATGAAATCTGAGACTGTGTCTGTTGAGACATTTCTCAAGCAACCTCTAAATTCTCTTCCCTGTGAACCAAAATGTCCATAAATACTAATGCTGCATCATTACCAAAGAGTTTCCATGTGTGCACCTTGCAGATGTGTACAGCAGTCAGTTCACAGTGTTTCCGTGCAGTTTCCAGGCGAGCTGATGAAGACACGTCTGCACCAGAGACTCACACCAGTGCCCTGTCCTGGAGCCGGGGACAGTTCTCCTGGCTGGACTTGGGTGGAGGCTGTGGCTGGTTTGTCTGTGGGCTCTGTTCTAGCAGGCTGTTGAAGATTTGAAGGGGTGGTACCGAATTTAGAGCGGGTGAAGCGCTGTCAGGGTACGCTGTAGCGGGTCTGTGTTAGGCTGGGAAGTTGGACGTGTCACGTTGTGCCAGGTTTTACTGAGCAGAAAGCCCTCACAAACCGAATGGAGAGCCAAAGATTGGTGTGTGGCTGTGTCCTGCTAATGAACCTGGCTGAAATGCAGTTTGTAAGCTCGATAACAGCACCATTTCAGCTCAGGCTGGTGTTGGTGCACAGCACTATACTGCACTCCTGCTGCTCGGAGTTGGCTCCTTTGCGTGGTGCCGAGGTGCCAGCATTGGCTGCGTTGGGGGCTGGCTTTGCTCCTGCGGCTCAGGGAGCCTGGGTGCTGGAGAGGCGAGAGCAGGAAGAAACCTTGGAGTAAGATTGGGCTTTTTACTGAAGCTGGCAGAGCTGAGCAACGGCCCCGCTCCTGGGGGTGGCAGCCAGGTCGGTGTCTCTGAACTTGCCATTTTCCAGGAGTGAAAGCCCTGGCTGTAAGGGGTAATGGCAGTGAACCCCACCCCCCGCCCCTCAAAGAGGCCATGAAATGAATTGTGAGAGTGGGAACCTCAGCGCTGCCCATCTTTGCCTGAAGAGCTTTCCTACCACTAGAATGGAATAGAAATGTTTTCGTTCTGATAGAAAATTAGGCATTTTTAATGTAAATGTCAAATTACCGCTGGCTAATTAGAGACCTTGGCCCCAGAATTAAGTCCTAAGGTAGGCTGGGTGGAAAGGTAAAAGTCCAGCTTGAGAAACTGCATAATGAGCAAGCATTAACTGTCAGGCACGAACCTAGAAGAAGCAGAGGGCAGTGTGAGAGTGTCTGGTAATCTCACAGATAAATATATGGGTAGACAAATTAATATGTAGGTAAACAGTATTCTGTTCAGTATACTCAGTAATTATCTCAGGGATCACCTCATCTATGTCAGAATTCTCTTTGATTTAGCTCACTTCCAAGCTACTGTATAAAAACAATCACCATGTTATTCCTTATTGTCAGATCCAATAGCACAACTCTTGGTTTAATGAATTACAGGCAACCCTTTGAAATTGTGCTCTCTGCTCACTGGGAGCAGACACTCGGGGCTGGAGAAACACCAGCACTGCCGCTGAGCACAACGGGTAGAGAAGAGGCACCGGCCGTAGCTGTTCCCTGGGGTTTCAGATGGGCTGCTCCGTGCAGAGAGGAGACTTGCACAGACACGGCACTGCGGGATGTCCCGGCTGCAGCCGGGTGGATCCTGCAAGCTGGGGGTACAATGAGATGGGTCTGGTGAACAGCACATCCCTGGGACGCGGCTCAGGTTGTTACACCACCCTTCACTGTTATCTCTGGGGGCTTTCCAAAGGTCTCGGGCAAGTTCCTGAAAATCTCATGCTGAAACCAGCTTTATCTTTGCGGGGAAGACTTCAATTGTGTGGGGAAAAAAATAATTATTTTTGTTTCTAATTCTTACGCTAATTCTTCTTTTGACTCTGAGCACGTCCTTATGTGCATCCATTCTCACTTGTATTTCCTGACCTTTAGGATGGTTTGTGAGGATAAATTCATGGTTTTGCAATGGTCAGCAGCAGGGGCCACTGACATCTGTAAACAAATTCAGTGATTTGGGTACATTCCAGAGGACGCTGCCCGTTCATCAGCAGAAAGCGCTGGGTGTTTTCCAGTCCATGGGGTTCCTGCAGCCCTCCGCTCTCTCCTTGTTCCAGCAGCTCCTGCTCAAATGCTCCAGTGCTGTTCTTTATGCCACCTTTACAATTAATGCTGACTAGCCATGCAGAGGAATACATACTGGCTTAATGATGTCAGATACATTCATTAGTTATCACCCAACTGGCTATAAGGCTGATTACAAAAACTAGGATTTTAATTTCCTTAAAGCCCACTAGGCAACATCAGGAACTGAAGAAGGTTCCTCATGTAGACATTTGATGAGTTAAATGACTTCTGACACCAATTACACAGCATCTCATACTTATATTCCTTCTTTAGACAAAGACCGAGGTCAAATCCATAATTAAAGCTTATCAGGGATCCCATATGAGTGGGATGCAGCGGGACGCCTGACTTCAGTTATATTTTCTTGCATTTCGACCGAGGCACACTATTGATGCTTGTTACACTTGGAAACTGCTCAAAAGGCTGTTCTGTTATAAACTAAAGAGATAAAGCAAACAACTCGCAAATAATTGAGTCTTCCATCTGTGATTTTTGCTGCCTGTACTTTGCTGTGCTGATCACCGGTAATAAATATTGACTTCTGAATCACTAACATGTTTTCAGAACTGCCTTGTGCTGCAGAGAGGGTGCTTTGTGCTCTGCGGATCAGCCTGCACTTGCTCCGTGTCACCCCATCATCTCTCCGCAGCAGGAACATCCCCGTGCAGCTGCCCCCAAAGTAGGGACCCCTGGTGGGTGCGGGAACGCCGAGGGGCACAATCCTGCCACAGCAGCAAAGGTGACTGCGCGTGTTCAAATCGGGTCTGAATTACATTTGCATGACAGCTCTCCTGTAGAATCAGAGAGGCTCAGATGGGCTATAGGTGTGGTTTTATGTCAGAGAATCATAAGCAGGAATTAGCACATATAAGAATGAAGTCCTCAGGTTTTCCATTTCTGGTTCTTGTGATCTCGTTAAATAGGAACGGTGGCAGCTGATAGATGAATGTGTTAACCTGAGGCCAGGATGAGTTGCTTACTAAGATTTCAAATCAAAATATCTGGAGGAAATGATGTAGTAAGCTTTTTCTCTGACCCTTTGGACTCTCGAAACAGAGCCCAGGCCTTGCACTGTCTTTGTACTCCTGTGCCCGGGTGAGTGGGTCGAGCGAGGAGACAGCCCTTCAGCAATGCTCCGTGTCACACACTGCTTGAGAAAATAATTTTAATATCCTTGTTCTCCTTCCATTCCTCATCACAGGCTGACTGACACTAATGAAAAATACTCATTGATCCACATGGGATGTTATTGATGGTCCCCCGGCGAGGGAGGTGTTTCATACACCCTCTCTCCACAGGCTTCTGGCTTGTTGAATAATTTGCTTGGAGTGTGTTGAGAAATACCAATGAAATACAAACTGGGAGGCTGACAGGGAGGAAATGTCACGCCTTGGCTGTTTCCTGCTTGAGTGTCAAAGACTGAACATGCTTGTTGAGTACAAAGGTTTGCATCGGTGCCACTCTGCGGAATGTGACAGGTCTGTCTCTCTTTGGATGGAGATGGAGACCCTGTGAGAGGGTGTGGGTATTTGTGTACCGGGGGTACAGATATCAGTGTTTTGCTTGGATCTGTCAGAGATTATTTTCTCCTGTTACTTGTGAAATATTTTATAGAGACAAAGATTGTTGGTAATTATCTGTTTCTCACTGGTGAGCCCACGGGCAGCTGAGCGTGAAGCATCTCTGTGTTCTGTGCTAGCTCATTTGTTTTCCTGTCTCCGTGTTGATTCTTTTAAATACTTAGGGGAATTCAACATTTCCAGATTGTTTACTCCTTGTAAAAGCACTGTATGTCTGTCCCTTAAACAGCAGTATGTAGTCAATTTGTACATAATGATATAACGCTTTGGCCAAAGGAAATCGGATCATTCAGGCAGTGAGCAAAGGGCAGAGCTGAAATGGGACGTTTCCTGACACAATCCTTGCAAAGTGGAGCAGAATAACTGAGAAAATGCTGCTTTGCAAGGCAGGGGGCCAGTGGCTGCTGAAAATGTGATGTTTTTTCAGATGTCTTAGCTTAAGGGAACCTGGACACTTGCATATTTAAAAATTGGTAATGTTTAATTCAAAAGTGCACTAGTGCTCCAAAAAAGGCAGAATGCCTAATAGAGGTAAAGCAACAACCATAGACGTTACACACACCAAGCAGGGAAAATCAAGGCACTATTACTTTCACCTGGAGACCACAGAGTTCCAAAGAAATAACAATAATGTGCTTTTATAAAACATATACACTTTGCCATGCAAAAATTGAAAAACTGGGACACTGCATAACAAAACTGATTTGTCCAGGTATTGTAATAATTGGACTAATAAAAACTTACAGTAATGCATGTGTCCAGAAACGTGTGGGCATCTGCTCACAGTGCCCCTACTGAAAAATACATCACTAAATAACAGAGTTTGGAGATTGCAAGGTCAAATCAGAGCAAAAGATGTGAGGCTGATGGTTTTGGAGCGAATGATCTCATTTCATTCCTGGAAGGGTGGAGGTCTAAACAGTCTGGAAGTGGATATAAACATTACAAAATATACTGAAGGCAAATGGATTCTTGTACTGAGAGAATAGCGTGCTTAAAACATAGGATCTGCCATAAAGAGCTGTGTGTGTGATGTCAAGAGGGACGACTGGCTGCACGTGAGCTGTGAGAGATTTCCCTTTGAAGAGTTTGTGAGAGTTTCACTTCACTATCAGAAGCAAAAAGACATTTTATATTCAAATAGACATTAGGTGTGCTGCAACTCAGCAGTCCCACTGTAGCATCTCCTCCTGATGCAATGGGACCCTAACTTAGTGGTCAAATCTGGAAAGACTTTAAGACTTCATAAAGAGGTATAAAATTCATGAGCCTGAAAGTAAACTGAAACAGAAGACATGAACTCTTCAAATGCTTTTCATTTCTTTCTATTTGAGCATCCATTCTTCCTTTTCCCTTGGGTCCTCTCATTGTTAACCTTACAGGTCATGGAACTTTATTAAAATAATACACCAGGAAGATGGTATTAATAATTAATAAAGGCTTTATATATTTCTTTTCGATGATGTAAGTTCATTATGGTCAATACTATTACACTAAATACCAGATTAATTAGTAAAGATGGGATTGCTGACAGGAAATGGTCACTGTAACTTTATCCTGCCTTGGAAGGTGCCCATTAATTACCACTTAAATCCCAACTTGGAATCATAAGAGTTTTATTATGGTTCTTGCCATTCTCACTTATACTGATTAATTATCTCTCATCAACAAAGTGACTGGAAGGGCTGTTGCAGAGCAGATGACCCACTGCTGCCAGCACAGACATTTCACTGGCCCCCGTCAAGGGGTCGGGAGCTGCTCTGGCCCCGTCCTCAGTGGCACGCGCCACACAGCTGCCGCTCGCTGGGCTGGTGGCAGCGTCAGCCCGAGGAGGACCTCGGTGTCCCAGTCAGCAGGAGCACCAAGGCAGGGTTCAGACAGCTCGAGGCACCTTTATCTCAAGCTCTTTTCTTTGCCTTAAATTGGCATTTTCTTTCTTCTTTCTTTTCGGAAGTAAAGATCACCTGAGCTCATTCCAGAGACCATAAACTCGTCCTTGAGGAAACTTGGAGTCCTGATGAAGCTCACAACAGGTTTGCTCTGAGTCTCTTGGTGATGGACTTCGCCATTAGAAGAGGTCTCGGAGGGCTTCCAGAGTAACGTGGGCTTATCAAAGCAAACCTTAAGGTCATATTCGCTCCCATCCAGACTAACCACGGGGAGTTGATTTTTTTTTTTCCTGCCTTTCCCAGTGGAGAAATTTGCATGGCTTTTGTGGCCAAACTTAAATCCTGTACAATTAATTGCACGGGATGAGTTGCACTGGGTGCACAGACAGGGAATGAACCCAAGCGCATGTGGCAGCTCAAGAGCTGCTCTGACATTGAAATTCACATTCTAGGCACGAGCCAGAAAAATGTTGCCGCACAGGAAATTATCAAGTGACTGGGGCCCTGCAGATAAAACCCATTACTGCCCTGGAATGTGATTATTCATTAACTGCACTTAACCTCATCGTCAAGGAACCTGTTATATTTATAATCTCTTTCAGTGAGTGTCCAGAACTGTTAAAAACAAGTAACCCTGTTGAAAATGGCAGAGACACCTTTTAACAAGCCCCAATTGTTGAATCAGTGTCTTTACAATATCACCTTTTCCAAAGTCTATGGAAATAGTGAAATTTCATGAGAGAAATATTTCCAGTATGTTACAGTCCTAAATGATTTTTAGAGCTGTATTTAACGTATGTGTCAGATAATGGCAGATACTGATCTATTAACTCAGTGATGTTTAGCTTTTAAAGCAGAGTTTCATTGAACAATGCCAACTTAACTCTGGACAAACCCATGACATTTCTTTGCTGCAGAACTGGCTGCCAGGCAGGACATCACACCCTTAGGGTTCATTCTTAGGCCTAACTGAAAATAATGGTAAAATTCAGGTTGGTTTCTGAAAGTGAATATACCATTTTGTCCTGTTCACAGCCACGTGGGGTCTGGAACCATCCTGTATTGTACCGAGAAACAGTGCAACATTTTGAGCCTCAGAAATCCAATGTACATCAGAGTTTCTTTTCGTGTTCTCCATCAAAATTCTTTAGTAATTCACCAAACGAATGATGTCCCTACCATTTACTACCATTTTCCGGTAGTATCTTTCCTGGTGACTCATTCACGGTGTCTTTATAATCCAATAATTGTTTTCAATTGCTACATTGTGTCAGATTTAATTATATCTCTGGTGTTTAATCCAGTGATTTAACTCTTTCTCTTTGGAATCTCTATTTTCATTATTACTTAGGGTCAGATTGAGATGTGCAATGTGCGTCATAGGTCTTTAATATTGAAGGAAATATCCATTATTTTTTATTTAGGGCTTCCTAAAGGCTGTGGATATCAGACAGAATTATGGGTTTCTCCTTACCATATCAGCTGACACACTATTAGGAAGTTTGGTGGTTTTGTGTGTCAGGAATATACCCTTAATTGTCCTTAGGACCTTTTATTTACTAGTCCAAACCAGATGGATCAAAACACCTCTTTGTTGATTGTTCATAACACCTTGCTGCTTTTTCTGTAGGAGAAAAATAGTTTTTTATTATTATGAGCCATATTGGTAGGCCCTTGGAGATTCTGGTAAAAGAAAGATACTTTGAGAGCTTGTGAACAGCAAAGAAGGTGCTCCTGGAAAAGGGCTTGCGGACACAGCGCATCTGTTGATGCAGAAGGCGGCTGATTTCCATTGCTTTTCAATGGAGAGATAGGCTGCTGTCTTTGTGAATTCCTCAAAAAATACTGTGTTTTAGACAGAAAACTTAAGATTCAGCCCAGGGTCGTCTGGAACTCAGATGATGATGATCAAAGTATTTGTAAACCCATAGGAACCCTGTTATTTGAGTTTATAAGAAAATCAGTATCACCTGATTTTGCAATTAAAATGTCTTGCAGCTGCTCTGACTTATTAAACAGGTGGGCTGCAGCACAGGTCCTCCATGAGCTGTCATGTGTCCTTCCAGCTCTTTGGGGCCCTTGTGGGAAGAGGTGGTTGGTAAAGGGAACGGAGATGTTCGGAATTAGATAAAATACCAGCCTAATGCTTAAACGGAGCTGCAAGTTTCTTAGTGGCTTGTGGAGGTTTAGGAGCTTCTCTTTTTGGAAGAAAAAATTTTTTTCTTCCTACGTTCCCTGTTTTCAGTCTTTTTAGGAAGTAGAAATCTTATGGAAACCTGCAGCTGTGCTTTTCTTGTGACCTTGCCAGCTTCTGAATCCACCTATAGGTGCTGCAATGCTTTATCAACTGTTTTCGGATCTGTGCATCCCCAGCAGAAGCTAAATAAGCAGAATGCAGTTGGGATAAAAAAGAAACATATTTGGCAGACTGCAGCAGCCATCCTGATGTCCGATAAGAGTTGGGGCGTCAGCAGTAGTGGACTGACAAAGGGAAAACAAGGGCTAGAGGTTCCCCACTTGCATGGCTGGCTGCAGTATGTGTTCTGGGTCAGGTGTCTGGGGAGCAGCTCGGTGAAACCCCCCCCCCCCCACTGATGCACCAGCAGCTTGTCCTAATCAACCTGCTTCTAGTGTGCCTAAGGAGCTCCTGTGCTGCACAAAGGCAGGGAGAAAAGACCTGGCTCCCGGCTGGGGGCAGGAACAGCGCTGGGAAGCTGCTCTGCAGAGTGTCCCTCCTCCCGGGGTGACGTTAGGGGTAGAGCAAGAATGCTGATTTCTACATGCTAATTAGCTCCGGCAGCCTGGGCTTGGGGGCTGCGGACAATAGGGCTGTTGTGAATGAGTCCAGCTCACACAAACGGGCTCTTCTCAGCGTGAGAGAGAGCTCGCAGCCTTTGCCCATCAGCAGCCAAGGGCTGTTATCTGGAGGGGGTGCGCTCTGCCCCCTGCGCGGGAGGGACCCCGGCAGCTCCCTGCTCCCAGACTTCTCACATCAGGCTTCCCATTACTTGCAATAATTAACTATTTATATACCTGCCAGTCTTATACCGTGAGACGAGAGAAGCAGCATCCTGTGCCTGGTAAAAGTGCTTCAGTGATGAAGCCCTGGGAACCTGCGGGTCCGGTGGCCAAGTGCTGGGTCTGTCCCTGGGACGAGCCACAGGCTTCCAGCTCTGCAGAACTCGGGTGGGAGGAGCGGGGCCACCCCACTGCCCGGTCTGTGCTCCAAAGAATGTCTGCAGACAGTCCAGTGGAGCTCAGGGCTCCCCGACAAGCACCGCCACTGATCAGCCTGAAATTCCCCTGTCCCAGCCTCGCTGGCCGAGCTGTGCACTGGTACCTGCTGGGGTCTGGGGACACGGTCCGGGCTCAGCCACACGCGGGAGTGAGAAACCACAGGGTGTTGTGCTGGACTGGGGAGGGCTGACTCTGGGGACAGAGTTTCTTCTCCTGGCTCTGCCATACACATGCTCGTGACCTGAAATCAGATTTTCTCTCTGCAACTCCTCCTTCATCCATCAGTACGTGCTGAAACTCCCTTCTGTTTCTTGGCAGCGTTAAGCACCTTTGACTTACCTGTGTTCCCACAGCTCCAAGAACAAATTAAAAGATCCATCTCTGTGCTGACACAGAAGAAGCCAGAGGACAACATTCACCCAGATCCCTCAGGAAAGACTAGACCCTCAGGGTTCTGTTAACACAGCATAAAATTCCTCCAAGTCTCTACACATTCATAAAAGAGGATTGCTTTTGGGGACAGGGCCTGTTTCCATGTATACCGGTGCACACACTAATTCATTTACAGGCTTGGGACTGTGAAAATCTCAGAGATCAATATTGATGCTCAGTAATATAAAATAGTGATACATAATGAGGAGCAAGGAACCCATTTACCTCTCAGGTGTTCTCAGTAACAGGACGTTAATAGTTATGGGCCATTTGTTGGTATAGATGTCCTCTCCTTTCCTACAGGTGGGATCTTGCCTTTTCTTTAGCAGACCTAATTGGCCTTATTTTTCTGAGCTGTGACTGTTCCCTGTAGTAAGATCCTAATTACAAGAGCAATGAGACAGTTACGTACACAGGGTATAAACATATTTTGTGAGGAAGTTAATTTACTCCTAGATACTGCGGCTATGCAGAAACCACCCCAACAGGAAAACA